>NW_028219932.1:0-47931 GCF_045865225.1 Trachurus japonicus | reverse complement strand
AGGAGTCATCACCTGTTTTTTTATGTATCCAATCCCCCTTAAATTGCTTTGAATCAGTTCTTTAAACTTATTGGAAACATTTTTTTTTTTTAAATTCAAACATAGAGCTTGTTCTGACACTTTTTCATATGGCAACTTTCTCTCGTGAGAGTAGGCGCGAGGTTTTGACTAGTCCGGATGTTCATTGTATTAATATGTAATGAGGCGCGCGTTGATTGGACGCAGGGAGGACAGAGCCGTGGCTGGCCCCGTGGGCTACATGCAGGCTGTATTGGAAACTGCATACTATGCTGCTCTGTCGTGTACCGTAACCATGTTATAACTTAATAAAATAAAACAAAATTGTATCGGTTCATTGTAAAACATGTATTTATTGATGCAAATGTGGTGATTTCTGTACGTAGGCTACAGAGCCCCGGTGCAAAGCTGCTGTGTGAAGCTTCACTTTTCATTCAAACAAACTAATACGACTGCCACAATTGTTAGATTTCATCAATGAGACAAACATTTATCTCCTAAAAAGAATTTAACCAGTCGGCGGTAAACCTCTACAAACCTGCGGGTAAGTTAATTAACGACCGTTTCCTCCGCGGGGATGACAACGTAGTTTGACCGGTTAACGAGCAGCTGCAAGCGGGTTGCTGACGAGTCACTCTCCGCTCCTCTGCCTCGCTGGAGCTGCACTTCTCCCAACGTGAAGCAAACTTCTAAGCCGTCATTTGGATAAACTAACTGCACATTGGGGATCTAAACCCTTACTTTCTCGCATGCACAAATATTAAAACTTAATAAATTAACGACCCTTTCCTCCGGCGGCACGACGACGTTGTTATCGGCCGGCTAAACGAGCACTGCAGGCGGGTTGAGGAGTCACTCCTCCTCTCCTCTGGTGCTCACTGCAGCTGGCTGCACCTCACTTCTCCCAACGCGGAGCTAACTTCTAAACAGCCGTCATTCGGATAAACTAACCGCACATTGGGGATCTAAACCCTTACTTTCTCGCATGAAAAAATATTAAAACTTAATAAATTAACGATAGTTTCTTTCGGCGGCATGACGATGTCGTTCGGCCAGGTAAACGAGCGCTGCAGGCGGGTTGAGGAGTCACTCCTCCGCTCCTCTGGTGCTGGCTGCAGCTGGCTGCACCTCACTTCTCCCTAGTGATGGTCCTTTGACACCGAGGCTCCGACACATGCGCCGTAGCTCATGAAGCAAATTGTATCGAACCAGTGTGCTGAGGCGTGGTTTGGTCACGTGACTTGTGACGTATGAACCACTTGGATGACGTTTGAAGCAGTTGAGTGGTTCAGTCATTCATGAAGCACCGTCAATGTTTTGGTTGTCTCGGCTCTCTGTGAGAGCTGAGCTGAGCCGTCGAAGCACATAGAAACTGAGGCGGCAGAGATTTGGTTGGAAAGTGTAGCATTCAGTACCAGGAATTCTATACATGATATGTGGAGCAGAGGAAAAATAATTTATTTAAGCGTTGTAACACGCATGTTTGTAACAATTGAAGCGTCAACGACCGTATGGGCTTCAGAAATATTTAATACGTACCGTAACATATTGTGAAATTGACGGTGGCGCACCGTGATTTACATCGGGCTTTCACCTCACAGACGTGAGATCGAATCCTTTGCCAAACTTGCCATATTTCTTTTCTATTTTGAAATGAGATCACATTTGCCATCTACACCATTTCACATCGTATAAAGCCATAGACTGTTTAGACTTGTTTCAGAGGAGAATGTAATTCATAGCAGAGCCTAATAGCTATATCAGGCTAAGTCAATACCGAAAGCCTATCACAATCATATGCCAAATGAGAAACTTCATGTTTATTTTATATTTTTATTTTCATTGTGTCAGCTTGAAACCATACAACCATGAAACGTTTGTTGAATAGGAGTGTGCATGGCAAATCAAATCTCAAACAATCAATGAACCAATGAATGACACGTCTCAATTGCACTTCATTTTATTGAACACTAGATGTCGTACTGGAGCACTGTGTCAGTGAAGCCTCGCGAGTAATGAATCATTACTCGAAAAAGGTGTTGAAGCCTCAACAAAGCCTCGATTGCCCATCACTACTTCTCCCTACGCGGAGAAAACTTCTAAATAGCCGTCATTTGGATAAACTAACCGCACATTGGGGATCTAAACCCTTACTTTCTCGCATGAAAAATTATTAAAACTTAATAAAGTGACGAAATAACAGCGCTACAGTGGGAAATAAAACAACCCGTAATGGCGGCGCGGCAGAAGTCGGGGTGGTGGAAGAGAGGTGTGTTTATGAAAGCAGTCTCCACGGTGACGTCACCGTAGGCGCAGAATCAAAATCTCGTAATGTTGAGGCGCGCAGCCTCATGAGCTACTCTGGCTTAAACAAAGAGCCCAAACCAAAAAACTCAGCCACTTTCAAACCCCAGGTTTTCAGGCAAGTTTCCACTGAGGTCCAACACCAGTATACATGTTTTAACAAGGAAAAATGCGATTTCTGGGTGATGACTCCTTTAACTTAATTTTAAACAAATTTGGCCCCTCTTAACAGCTGATGCAGCCAAAACCTACCTCTTCTGTTTGATTCTCTCTCATATTGATTACTGCTTCATAAACTGGGCGTTTGTAAGCTCTTCAGTCTTAAAACCCATAGAACAGCTGTATAACAGAGCAGTTAAGATATAGCACAGAAAACCAAACTCCTATCATCATTCTAAGGTTCTGGAAAAGCAACTTTTTAGACTTTGAAAACTTGACATTGTTTAAAAACGTTTGTTTTATAATAAGTGACACGAACCAGCACCAATTCCTGTTAAAGAATACATTCATAGAAAAAGTCTGACAGGACCAGGTACCAGATAAGGCACAAGAGGTGACCTTGAGATCACACAGAAGGACCTTTGGTCAAAATGTTTTATCTATAAAAGGTGCATGGCAAACCTGGAATAACCTCAGTCACAGTTAGGGAGAGTGTTCAAGGAAAAACTAAAAGCATGGTTAGGAGCAAAACAGACATGTGACCACCTGTAACCTAGAACAACTGCCGGGGCATTTGAGTTTTTATTTTTCAGTTAATTGTACACAATATTTTGGTTTTTAGTAGTACTTACATAATATACAATTATATATTATTATAATTATATAAATTTTGTGCAATATCTACACACTTCTGCTCGTGCAACTGGGTGTAATGGGCAACGTGCAGTACAACCTGGCACTTTAAACTGATGTGCACTTTAGGGCCTTGTGCAATACTATCTAGCACTTATACTCTTATAGGGCATCATGCAATACAACCTGGTACCTATGCACTTATGCACTTTATCTCCCAGAAACTCTTATGGTCCCCCCTACCTGCTGTACCAGCCTATATATATTTAGGCTATATATAGGCTATTGAGAGTGAGGAGTTGTCGTCACAGCTCAGAGCCCCAATACATCCATGTCAGAGCCCCGCCCCCCTTCTCCGCCATGATGGAAGGATTCCGGTGGCAACAGCCTTACTAGTCTATGGGCAAAACAAAATCGTCTACTCCGTAATTTACTGTTTTACAATGCCGGAAATCACTGCTGTGTTAAAAACTGCTTCAGTGATTTACTTTCTCCTTATTCTTTCTAGTAATTTGTTGATCTGTTGGCGCAAAAAAGAGCTAGAATTTAGTCCGTCTCTGTGCTGTTCTGATGACGTTGCCCCTGGCAACCGATAGCGTCTCCTTCCATCATGGCCAACCATCGTCACGTGACTCCTCACTCTCAATAGCCTGCTATTTGCTACAGGTTGGCCACCCCAAGATTTGGTAGGGGACACATATAGGCCTATCCATCTTCACTCAAGAACATGTAGGCTACCTATCAGGTGGGTCTAGTGTCAAAAGGATTTATCTGAGTCAGATCTGCCAATTTCACATTAGTATCTTATCATCACACATTACACTTAGGGTGTTTTCACACATGTTTAGTGTTTAGTGTTTAACGTTAAAATGATACATTGTTTCATTTTTCAGTTAGTGCGGTTGCGTTCACACCTGCTTTTTGTCACTCGGGACCAAACTTGGAGAGCGTCATGTCTCCATGACTACCGGTTGAAATCTGGAAGCGCTGATTGATAAAACTTTCATGATGGAGACTCAAGTAGGGCCGGTTGTTAGTAGCTCTGGTCATTTATTTCTATATTGTTTGCATGTATAACTCTGTTTGGTACTTCCGACTGGTTTCCAGTTGCGTTCACCCAGCTCGGTCCCATTTAGGGTGACCAGGCGTCTGGCTTTAGGCCGGACAGTCCGGATTTTCATTGCCCTGTCCGGCGTCCGGCGCAGCCTCAAGCCGGACGCTTATTTGTCCTCCTTTTTGGAGTTGCACCTGAACGCAACGCTGCATATCGTCCAATGGTGTAAGACTTTTGGTTAAAAATGATTGGCTAAAAGCGGTGTCACTCGATTTCTCATTGGTTAAAAATGTAAACAAGCCGCCCCCTGTTCCCGTGTGCTAGCTGTGTCATTCATCTCATTAACTGAATGTTAACAAGCCGAAAAGACGGACCTCATTCAATGCCGAATGAATGGTCAAAAGAGCACACGCTTGTGAGCAAAAGTAGCAAAGACGATTTGCATGCATATTGCACACTTTGTTGTGTTAGCACACAATGAAAGGCGGCCATTGGAAGCCATGAAGCACGCCGGTGTTTTTTGTTTTGTTTTTTTGTCCCTGAGCTGCTGCAGCAGGTTAAGGTGGATTTTGCTGAGGGCTGAGGCCGTATTGAAGAACAGGATACTGAGGACAGGGACTTAAATCAGTTAAAATACAGGTGGACTGCAGCTGCACACACACATACATAAACACAAATACACTGCAGACATGTCCCCAAAGGACTGAATCATAGGAATACACTGTGGACTTTTCAGTTCAATATTCACCTGTTACGTGTTTTTTTTCTTACTGTCTTTTGTTGTTTACATAAAAAAAAGTTCTATATGCTTTAAGAAGTGGAATTTGTGGCCTGAAAAATGTACCACATTGGACAAAAGTGTCCGTGTCAGACATAAAGGTTAAGGCCATAAATGTTCTGCTTTGTGGCACGGCACTTTGCAAGACAGCTGTAGGCTATTGAATAAATACAAATACTGTGAACAAATACTTTTCGCCTTCTCAGGAATATTTTTTCCTCTTCTGTTACACATATGTAACCGGTCTGCGTTGTGTCGTTGAGGAAAGAAGGACCACAGTTCTCGTTTTCGGCCAGCAGGGGGAGATTTATTCTGCGTACAGCAATATTATTGTTAGTACAGCACAGCACTCTTCTTCTCAGTCTCACACACCTCTCTTCTCATCAGCCATTTTCCAGACTGCATGTGTAACTCTAATCTCATTCTCATGGTCATAATACAATCACCAAACAACCCCCCAATACCCACTGGCAATATTTTAGTAAGTAAATAAGAACACATATGAACATCAACACCAAAACATTTTGAATAAGAAATGTGAAATCATCACAAATGCAATTAAAAAAAATACACAAAAGCAAATGGGAGCTCACCTGCATACAGCAATATTATTGTTAGTACAGCACAGCACTCTTCTTCTCAGTCTCACACACCTCTAGAGGAGGGGAGGAATAACAACTGCATGAGAGACTAGCTTAGCTTCTCACGGCCGTCACTCGGTGCGCCGTGCAAAATACACTCACAACTGCACACATAACATACCCATTCATTCCCATTTAGCTCAAAAAAACCCATGGTATTTAAAACAGCATGGTTAAAACATAAAGAAAACATACATTTCACACTATTAACAAATATTTTAAACACTAGCACGTTTTACCCCTACCTCTTCTCATCAGCCATTTTACGGACTGAGAGAAACGGCGCGACGTGCACAGGATGTTGACGGAAAGGAAGGGTTACGTTACCAAAATAAAACTAACAAAATAAAAGCCCCCAAAACCGAATATTAAAGAAAAACATGTAAAACTGACAGTTGTAAAATAAAGTGATTTTTGGTGAAATGAAATGAAAAGAACCCATCGGTTACACATACATGATATCATAGATAAATTACCTTGTGTTGAACAGAGTATCTCAGAATCACTGTATCATGATACCATTGTTATCATGTACAAAAATGTATTGTCGTGGGGAGTACACTAGAGTTGTATGTTGCGATTTTTATTTCCTCACTAAATGCCGCAAAGTGTCCTCCTTTTTGGTGTTGTGGAAATGGCCACCCTAGTCCCGTTAGTTCCCGGTTAAACGTTAAACACGGCGGACCTCTGCTGCTCGGTAATCAGCTGCTCCGCGGACACAAGGGACGGAGCCGCCCTGTCCAGTGTCTGAGCGACTCAGCGGACACGCAGCGACCGGCTGCCCCGCTGCTGCTGCTTTGTTTGTGGGGACAGAGCTGCGTAGGACCGGAGCACCGGGCGGTCTCCCCGCTGTGTTAACTCGTTGTCAACGACTACGGGAGCCCTTTTAGCTCAAACTGTTTGAGTTCACCTGGCAGTTGGGTCGCACCAGAGTGCGGTTGCTTTCACACATCAACTAGTGCGCACCAGAGTTCGGCTGGAGCCGAACCGAGACCACCTCTTCAGGCCGCACTAGTTTTGGTGCATTAGAGTGCGATGTGCTTTCACACTGACCCAAACGGGACCAAATTTAGTGCGATCTAAATTTAGTGCGCACTAACACTGCAGGTGTGAATACACCCTTAAACTTACAGTTCTCCAGCCTAAGAGCTGAATACTGATGTAATTGCAAAGACAACTTTCTATCTTTTACAGGCCAAAACAAACAACTGTTGGCAATAACAACAGAAACTAGAAAATTTCCTCTCGGGAAATTTTGAATGGGCCACGGGGCTACTGCCGGTTGTGCCATCTCTGTCAACATGGGAATCAAACCCACGATCTTAAAGGGCAACTTCGGTTTTTTTCAACCTGGGCCCTGTTTTCCTATGTTTTTCTGTATATGTGAGTGATGGATAACACTTTTATTGAGGTGGCTGCAGTATTGAGCCCGGCAGGCAGCCTGCAGCCCAGCTAACGCTCTTACATGGGGCAAGTGGCTCCCGTCAAAGTTCGCGGTATAAACAGGCATTTTTTTCAAATTGACAGGCTCAGATAGTTACAATGAGTGTCCGACAACATACCAGACCCTGTGGTCGGCACGGCCTCGCTGAAATTGTCTGCCGCTGCGCTGGAATCTTGATTGAAACTCAATGTAGGCTACGGTATGGAAGCTCAGCGGCGCTGTTTTCAACTGGTTCAACTCGACCGCAGCAGGAGGGGTGTGTTTGATTTCAGCTCCGGGCCAGACCGCAAGATGCCGTTGATGCGCGGCTTGCTTGTGTACCTGCGGGGGCGGGGCTCATTGGGGCTCATAGACTCCGCTCCGTTCAAACCTGGTGCTGAGTGTAAACACACCCCACCGGCACAGAGCGTGAAGAGAGAGAGGAGACGGAGATGGAGAGCTGCAGCTACAAAGGTGGCTGTTTAACCCGGATAGATCTCCATGGTAATTTATTATTTATGTTCAGAGTTTCATCCTAAAATCAGCTGTAAAAACGCGGATGTTACACTATTACAGCTGGCGGCACCTTTACCTTGCAGTGGATGTGGATCAGGACGGGGCGTTTGACCGGAGGGAGAGATACGTATCCCTGCGGCCGCCTCAACCCAAATTTTGGCCAGAAAAAACCCTGAATACGTTAATTTCTCCTTTCTAGTATGTTGTCGGACATTCATTGTAACTATCTGAGCCTGTCAGTTTGAAAAAAAATGCTTGTTTACGGCGAACTTTGACGGGAGCCACTTGCCCCATGCAAGAGCATCAGCTGGGCTGCAGGCTGCCTGCCCGGCTCAATACTGCAGCCACCTCAAAAAAAATATTATCCATCACTCACATCTACAGAAAAACATATGAAAACAGGGCCCAGGTTGAAAAAAACCGAAGTTGCCCTTTAAGGTCAAGACAGAGCTGATCAGACAGACACATGATCATCTTTCTATAAGCACTGATATGGAGGAGCTGTAACCACATTAGGTTACCTGTGTGTGTGTGTGTGTGTGTGTGTGTGTGTGTGTGTGTGTGTGTGTGTGAGAGAGTGAGGAAGATATACAAAAGTGTGTGTGTGTGTGTGTGTGTGTGTGTGTGAGAGAGAGTGAGGAAGATATACAAAAGTGTGTGTGTGTGTGTGAGTGAGGAAGATATACAAAAAGTTCTGACCTGACAACTGTATGAAATGTGTGTGTGTTGGACGTGTGTGTCTGTTTGTGTATGGTTAGTGTGTGTCCATTTGTGTGTGTGTTTGTTGTGTGTGCATGTGTGTCTGTTTGTGTGTAATTGTGTAAATTGTGTATGTGTTTGGTAAGTGGTTGTATGTTTGTTGGGTGTGTGTGTGTGTGTGTGTATGTGTGTGTGTTTGTGTGTGTGTGTGGTAGTTAGTGTGTGTCCATTTGTGTGTGTGTGTGTGTGCGTGTGTGTGTGTGTGTGTTGGATGTGTGTGTGTGTGTGTGTGTAGTAGTTAGTGTGTGTCCATTTGTGTGTGTGTGTTGGATGTGTATGCATGGTGAGTGTGTGTCCATTTGTGTGTGTGTGTGTTGGATGTGTGTGTATGGTGAGTGTGTGTCCATTTGTGTGTGTGTGTGTGTGTGTCCATTTGTGTGAGTGTTGGATGTGTGTGTGTGTGTGTGTGGTAGTTAGTGTGTGTGTGTGTGTGTGTGTGTGTGTGTGTGTGTGTGTGTGTGTGTGTGTGTGTATGACCGACAGACAGTCAAACAGAGAGAATGTGAGAAGGTTGGAAAACTTTGGGACGTTTAGAAAATCAGCGCCTACTTTTGAATGGGAGTCAATGAGAGGAGAGAGGGAACTGGCTGCACTCGGAGGCTCCCAGTTTAAATTGTGTAAGTCTCTCTGGTTTTTTGA
Source organism: Trachurus japonicus (assembly GCF_045865225.1). NCBI lineage: Eukaryota > Metazoa > Chordata > Actinopteri > Carangiformes > Carangidae > Trachurus > Trachurus japonicus. The sequence goes on along the minus strand of NW_028219932.1, from coordinate 39,007 downwards.
GCACATGAAGAGATCAAGGATGAGCTTGTCTACAAACGTGGCCGAAATTATGTGTGTAGAGTGTAATCTGTGGCCGTGCTGACAGGATAGAGAGAAAAATGTGAGAGGATTTTTAGACCCTCTGTCACTCTGCCAACTGCCAACGTCCGAACATTCCGTCCCATTGACTTTCATGTTAAATCTGAATTTTGTCAGAAATTTTAATGATTTTAAAACTATAGAGGGTATGCGTTTACGTCACGTTGCCCTCGGCAACGCCCCGTTCGATCGGACTGAGTGGCAAAACAAGCGTTCCTCAACGTGCTGGCGGATAGCGATGGACTCATAAACTGGATAAAATATCTTATATGAAAACAAATTGATGTCAAAAAGAATCGACAACCAGCTCCCCAAAACCGTCTGCTCCACGGACACTTCCTGTAACACACAGTGTGACCGCCGCACCTGCAGAGTGACTGACAGGCTCACTGTTAATGTGCAGAGGGACGAGATTACAGCTGTTACTGTCGTCCTGACAGTGACTCCCGACACTAAAACACGAGCTGCTTTTATTCTGAAAAACTCTGACCAGTCAAACTGTAGGATGTGTTAGAGGACTAATTTATCTGTCTAAACATCATAACTACGACACCTGAAACGGTAAACACAGCTGATCGATCGAAAAAAATGACCGCTCCAGTGAATTTACTTTCCGTCATTGAGAACAGGTTCTTGAATGTAACTCGGTCAAAGTGAGACGTATCCTCAAGATTTTTAGCAGCTCTGTTAGGTCATGCATGCTTTACATGCTGGCAAAGCTAGACATGTCAGACTTGTGTGGGCTTGGAGAAAATCGCTTCGTTACTTGCTCGTTTTTGAACTTTGGCGGCTCTGCCACTCGTCTTTTTGCCACTCAGTGGACGTTCCACAGCGACTTCCGAGTACCGTGACGTCATGTGCATACCCTCTATACATATATCTGAAACTGTTGAAGATATCAATAAGCTGAGATATAGCTGAATAGTTGAAAGGTTTGTGAACAGTTTAAAAGTTGAATGAAGTCTGTAGCTGAAAGTATGCTGAAGCTATCAGAGGCTGAATGAAGCAGAAGATTGGAAGAGTTTGAAGACGTTTTCAATGCATTCCTATGGGAAAAAAATTGCAGAAAAAGTTAAATATTTTAAAAAGTATAAATAGTTAAAAAGACATAGCATAAATGTCCTGAAAAAGCTGCACGTTTTGATATATGAATTGTTGAAATAGCACAAAGTATGAAGGACTAGTTAAACGCAGAAAAAGGGAAGAAGACTCAGAATAATAATAACTAGAAAAAGATAGCATTTCCTGCAGAAAATGCGTGTGAATGCTGAAAGCAGCTGAACGCTATTGCTGAAGCAATGCTGAATGAGCTGAAGAAATTGTCGAATCAATGCTAAATTAGTTGACAAAACTGCTAAAGCAATGTTGAAAAGACTAATGCTAGAGTAGAGTAGAATAGAGTAGAGAGTAGAGGAATACTTTATTCATCCCTAGGAGGGAAAAAGCTGAAACATATAACTTGTAGTGTGAGATGAATGCCTTTTTAAAGGTAAAAAGCAGTAGAAATGCTAAAGGGAGAAGAAAACATTGAAATTCTGCATGTTTAAATGTAATGGTTAAATAGTTGAAATCTGCAGCTAACCTGACAGGAAGGACAACTGATGAACCAGCACTAACATAGCCGAAGCAATGGCTGAGAATATATTTAAAAGTAGAAGATGTGAGACTTTGTATGAAATGGCTGGAAATTACTTGAATTGTCAAAGAAGAGTTTGAAAAATTCCTGAATTAGGAAAAAAGTTAATGCCTACTGAAATACATTGTAAACTGACAGCAGAAGAACATTGTTGAAGAATAGATGGAGCATTAGCTGAGGAGTAGAACATGTAAACAGCGGGTTTAATGGTGTGAAATGGTTGAGAAGAGCCTCAGTAGTTTAGGATACGTGTAAAACAATGTGTTCAACATGACCAAAATGGGGAAATGTGTATTTTCAGTTTAAATAGCTAAAGAACAAAATTAACAGCAAAGAGTCCATTAACTACAACAGGAAGATAGAGAGGTACATACAAAACAGTCAGACAACTGTAGGAAAAGTGTGTGTGTGTGTGTGTGTGTGTTGGATATGTGTGTATGGTCAGTGTGTGTCCGTGTGTGTGTGTGTTGGATATGTGTGTATGGTCAGTGTGTGTGTGTGTGTGTGTGTGTGTGTGTGTGTGTGTGTGTTGGATATGTGTGTATGGTCAGTGTGTGTGTTGGATATGTGTGTATGGTCAGTGTGTGTCCATTTGTGTGTGTGTGTGTGTTGGATATGTGTGTATGGTCAGTGTGTGTCCATTTGTGTGTGTGTGTGTTGGATATGTGTGTATGGTCAGTGTGTGTCCATTTGTGTGTGTGTGTTGGATATGTGTGTATGGTCAGTGTGTGTCCATTTGTGTGTGTGTGTGTTGGATATGTGTGTATGGTCAGTGTGTGTCCATTTGTGTGTGTGACCGACAGACAGTCAAATAGAGAGAATGTGTGTGCGTTGCCATGGTGACGTTGCCATGATGACGTTGCCATGGTGAGGTTACCATGGTGAGGTTGCCATGGTGAGGTTACCATGTTGAGGTTACCATGTAACTGTTGGCTGGTGGCTTTAAGGTATGGTGGCAGCTTTAACCATAGGCTTTAACTGCTCTGTGACACCCTCAAACAGATCTAATGTACGACAAATCTGTACTTAGTACGAGCAAAAGGTTTACATTTTCCGAACCATAAGACCTTGCTGAACGCGTCCATGTCACTTTGGTGTTTCTAGAGTAAAAATTGTTGATTGTGTCGCAGGTTGGAAACTTTGGGACGTTTAGAAAATCAGCGCCTACTTTTGAATGGGAGTCAATGGGAGGAGAGAGGGAACTGGTTGCACTCGGAGGCTCTTAGTTTAAATTGTGTTCGTCTCTCTGGTTTTTTGAGCACATGAAGAGATCAAGGATGAGCTTGTCTACAAACGTGGCCGAAATTATGTGTGTAGAGTGTAATCTGTGGCCGTACTGACAGGATAGAGAGAAAAATGTGAGAGGATTTTTTAGACCCTCTGTCACTCTACCAACTGCCAACGTCCGAACATTCCGTCCCATTGACTTTCATGTTAAATCTGAATTTTGTCAGAAATTTTAATGATTTTAAAACTATACATATATCTGGAACTGTTGAAGATATCAATAAGCTGAGATATAGCTGAATAGTTGAAAGGTTTGTGAACAGTTTAAAAGTTGAATGAAGTCTGTAGCTGAAACTATGCTGAAGCTATTAGAGGCTGAATGAAGCAGAAGATTTGAAGAGTTTGAAGACTGTTTCAATGTATTTCCTATGAGAGAAAAATTGCAGAAAAAGTTAAATATTTTAAAAAGTATAAATAGTATGAAAGAGAAAAATAATAGCAATATTGTCCTGAGAAAGCTGCACGTTTTGATATATGAATTGTTGAAATAGCACAAAGTATGAAGGAGCAGAAAACTGCTGAAAAAGGGTGGAAGAAGTAAGAATAACTAGAAAAAGCATTTCCAAGAATGGAAATGGTGTGACTGCTGATAGCAACTGAACGCTGTTGCAGAATTAGCAAATAGTGCAAGCAGTGATCACCATACAAATGTTTGACCAAGGTCGGAATTGAACCCACAACCTCATGGTCATTAGACTTCCACTCTGCCTCTAGGCCACGGTGCACACACAGTTGCAGAGACTGTTGTCTGTTAATGATCTGCACACTGTCAACATCAAGAAAGCTTGAGAGTCAAGCTTGAATGACTTAGAATGAAAATTTCTGTGAATTTCAGGCTGAGAGCAGCAGTTTCAACATGAAGCAAGTTATCAGAAGTCAACAGAGGACAACTGGGGAAATAATTCACTATAATTGTTGTTGAGGCAAGAATTGAACCAGCAACCTTCAGGTCTCCAGACCAGCAAGCTAACCACTAGGCTACAGACAGAGACAGTATGTGAGGGGTAAAGAAAACCTTTGATAAGAGGATCACTGGCTTCTGCTTAAAAAAAAAAGTAAGGAATCGAACCCATGACCTCATGATCAATAAACCTTTACTCTGCCACTTCGCCACAGAGAGCACAGACATAAGCATGTTTCAGACAGAGTTGTGGAGAATTCTCAGCATTGGGCTGAATGAGAGCAGAGAGCTCCCTGGCTGCATTTAAAAAATATTTAAAATTATTATCTAAGTCTCTTTGCATTTTTGACCAGAATTTTAGCCAGAAGACAAGTGTGGCTACAAAACTGGAGAAAATAATTTGTCTAGAGTTTAATTTGCAGAAAAAGTTAAATATTTTAAAAAGTATAAATAGTTAAAAAGAGAAAAGTAACGCCGATAAAGTTGAAAAAAAGCTGCACGTTTTGATATATGAATTGTTGAAATAGCACAACACCTAACACACTAACCATATGGCCACAGAGAACCTGAGTTACAATGAGCTTTATACTATGAGGAATCAAAGACTGTCCAATGACAGCTGAATAATTGGAATCAAAAGTCAAGCAATGATGTGAAATGACTGAGGCAGGAATCGAACCCGTGACCATATGATCACTAAACCTTTACTCTGCCACTCGGCTACAGAGAGCACACTGCTTTCAAGACTGTTGTCATTCATTGTAATGTGATGATGTGCTGCAAACTGGTACGAGTAATCAAGGAGATAACAAACACCTGTAACCAATTGAAGGCGGGGGAGGAGAGCAGAATTCAACATAACATAACAAGAATTCTTCCCTTGGATTCGAACCAGTGACCTTAGGGTTGGCAGGCAGTTACCCTAACCCCTACACTACAGATGAGTTGTCAAGAAGAGAGGTTGAGACTTTGATGAATGTGAGATTTTTCAATGATGCTTAAAACAAAAATAAATTAATATAAATTAGCCACACCAAGTAAGAAGAGGACTTTTTTGTGACCTGTGACTATTTTTTGGTGAATTCAAATGAATTAAAAAGCACTTAACAGCAAGTTACAAAGTTGAGCTCCTTCTCCTGCTGATGTGAAAAAAATGCATTGAGCTTAATGAGAGCAGAGAGCTCCCTGGCTGCATTTAAAAAATATTTAAAATTATTATCTAAGTCTCTTTGCATTTTTGACCAGAATTTTAGCCAGAAGACAAGTGTGGCTACAAAACTGGAGAAAATAATTTGTCTAGAGTTTAATTTGTGGCCATGCTGACAGTTTAGCCAGAAAAACTCTAGAATGTTTTTTTTGCCTCTCTCCACTCTGACACCACTCTGGCTCTGCTCGTTAGACGCAATACACACACATTATAAAGCTGAAAAAAATCAGAAAAAGTTAAATATTTGAAAAAGTATAAATAGTTAAAAAGAGAAAAGTAATGCCGATAAAGTTCAAAAGAAGCTGCACGTTTTGATATATGAATTGTTGAAATAGCACAAAGTATGAAGGACTAGAAGAAGACCGTAAAAAGGCGGAAGAAAATGGCCAAACAGAAGAACAATAGTGTGACTGCTTCAGCAGTCACACTAACTAGAAAAAGATAGCATTTCCTGCAGAAAATGCGTGTGAATGCTGAAAGCAGCTGAACGCTGTTGCTGAAGCAATGCTGAATGAGCTGAAGAAATTGTTGAATCAATGCTAAATTAGTTGACGAAACTGCTAAAGCAATGTTGAAAAGACTAATGCTAGAGTAGAGTAGAGAGTAGAGGAATACTTTATTCATCCCTAGGAGGGAAAAAGCTGAAACATATAACTTGTAGTGTGAGATGAATGCCTTTTTAAAGGTAAAAAGCAGTAGAAATGCTAAAGGGAGAAGAAAACATTGAAATTCTGCATGTTTAAATGTAATGGTTAAATAGTTGAAATCTGCAGCTAACCTGACAGGAAGGACAACTGATGAACCAGCACTAACATAGCCGAAGCAATGGCTGAGAATATATTTAAAAGTAGAAGATGTGAGACTTTGTATGAAATGGCTGGAAATTACTTGAATTGTCAAAGAAGAGTTTGAAATATTCCTGAATTAGGAAAAAAAGTTAATGCCTACTGAAATACATTGTAAACTGACAGCAGAAGAACATTGTTGAAGAATATAGATGGAGCATTAGCTGAGGAGTAGAACATGTAAACAGCGGGTTTAATGGTGTGAAATGGTTGAGAAGAGCCTCAGTAGTTTAGGATACGTGTGAAACAATGTGTTCAACATGACCAAAATGGGGAAATGTGTATTTTCAGTTTAAATAGCTAAAGAACAAAATTAACAGCAACGAGTCCATTAACTACAACAGGAAGATAGAGAGGTACATACAAAACAGTCAGACAACTGTAGGAAAAGTGTGTGTGTGTGTGTGTGTGTGTGTGTGTGCGCGTGTGTGTGTGTGTGTGAGAGTGAGGAAGATATACAAAAGTGTGTGTGTGTGTGTGTGTGTGTGTGTGTGTGTGAGAGTGAGGAAGATATACAAAAGTGTGTGTGTGTGTGTGTGTGTGTGAGTGAGGAAGATATACAAAAAGTTCTGACCTGACAACTGTATGAAATGTGTGTGTGTTGGACGTGTGTGTCTGTTTGTGTATGGTTAGTGTGTGTCCATTTATGTGTGTGTTTGTTGTGTGTGCATGTGTGTCTGTTTGTGTGTAATTGTGTAAATTGTGTATGTGTTTGGTAAGTGGTTGTATGTTTGTTGGGTGTGTGTGTGTGTGTGTGTGTGTGTGTGTGGTAGTTAGTGTGTGTCCATTTGTGTGTGTGTTGGGTGTGTGTATGGTGAGAGTGTGTCCATTTGTGTGTGTGTGTGTGTGTCCATTTGTGTGTGTGTGTGTGTTGGATGTGTGTGTATGGTGTGTGTGTGTGTGTGTGTGTATGGTGTGTGTGTGTGTGTGTGTGTGTGTGTGTGTGTGTGTGTGTAGTAGTTAGTGTGTGTCCATTTGTGTGTGTGTGTTGGATGTGTATGCATGGTGAGTGTGTGTCCATTTGTGTGTGTGTGTGTGTGTGTGTGTGTTGGATGTGTGTGTATGGTGAGTGTGTGTCCATTTGTGTGTGTGTGTGTGTGTGTGTATGATCGACAGACAGTCAAACAGAGAGAATGTGTGTGCGTTGCCATGGTGACGTTGCCATGGTGAGGTTACCATGGTGAGGTTGCCATGTTGAGGTTACCATGTAACTGGTGGCTGGTGGCTTTAAGGCATGGTGGCAGCTTTAACCATAGGCTTTAACTGCTCTGTGACACCCTCAAACAGATCTAATGTACGACAAATCTGTACTTAGTACGAGCAAAAGGTTTACATTTTCCGAACCATAAGACCTTGCTGAACGCGTCCATGTCACTTTGGTGTTTCTAGAGTAAAAATTGTTGATTGTGTCGCAGGTTGGAAACTTTGGGACGTTTAGAAAATCAGCACCTACTTTTGAATGGGAGTCAATGAGAGGAAGGGAGGGAACTGGCTGCACTCGGAGGCTCCCAGTTTAAATTGTGTTCGTCTCTCTGGTTTTTTGAGCACATGAAGAGATCCAGGATGAGCTTGTCTACAAGCATGCCCGAAATTATGTGTGTAGAGTGTAATCTGTGGCCGTGCTGACAGGATAGAGAGAAAAATGTGAGAGGATTTTTAGACCCTCTGTCACTCTGCCAACTGCCAACGTCCGAACATTCCGCCCCATTGACTTTCATGTTAAATCTGAATTTTGTCAGAAATTTTAATGATTTTAAAACTATACATATATCTGAAACTGTTGAAGATATCAATAAGCTGAGATATAGCTGAATAGTTGAAAGGTTTGTGAACAGTTTAAAAGTTGAATGAAGTCTGTAGCTGAAAGTATGCTGAAGCTATTAGAGGCTGAATGAAGCAGAAGATTTGAAGAGTTTGAAGACTGTTTCAATGTATTTCCTATGAGAGAAAAATTGCACAAAAAGTTAAATATTTTAAAAAGTATAAATAGTATGAAAGAGAAAAATAATAGCAATATTGTCCTGAAAAAGCTGCACGTTTTGATATATGAATTGTTGAAATAGCACAAAGTATGAAGAAGGAGTTAAACGCAGAAAAAGGGTGAAAGAAGTAAGAATAACTAGAAAAAGCATTTCCAAGAATGGAAATGGTGTGACTGCTGACAGCAACTGAACGCTGTTGCAGAATTAGCAAATAGTGCAAGCAGTGATCACCATACAAATGTTTGACCAAGGTCAGAATCGAACCCACATCCTCATGGTCATTAGACTTCCACTCTGCCTCTAGGCCACAGTGCACACACAGTTGCAGAGACTGTTGTCTGTTAATGATCTGCACACTGTCAACATCAAGAAAGCTTGAGAGTCAAGCTTGAATGACTTAGAATGAAAATGTCTGTGAATTTCAGGCTGAGCACTAACCATATGGCCACAGAGAACCTGAGTTACAATGAGCTTTATACTATGAGGAATCAAAGACTGTCCAATGACAGCTGAATAATTGGAATCAAAAGTCAAGCAATGAAGTGAAAAGACTGAGGCAGGAATCGAACCCGTGACCATATGATCACTAAACCTTTACTCTGCCACTCGGCTACAGAGAGCACACTGCTTTCAAAACTGTTGTCATTCATTGTAATGTGATGATGTGCTGCAAACTGGTATGAGTAATCAAGGAGATAACAAACACCTGTAACCAATTGAAGGCGGGGGAGGAGAGCAGAATTCAACATAACATAACAAGAGTTCTTCCCTTGGATTCGAACCAGTGACCTTAGGGTTGGCAAGCAGTTACCCTACCCACTACACTACAGTGGAGTTGTGAAGAAGAGAGGTTGAGACTTTGATGAATGTGAGATTTTTTGTGAAAAAGTTAAATATTTGAAAAAGTATAAATAGTTAAAAAGAGAAAAGTAATGCCGATAAAGTTCAAAAAAAGCTGCACGTTTTGATATATGAATTGTTGAAATAGCACAAAGTATGAAGGACTAGAAGAAGACCGTAAAAAGGCGGAAGAAAATGGCCAAACAGAAGAACAATAGTGTGACTGCTCAGCAGTCACACTAATAACTAGAAAATTTCCTCTCGGGAAATTTTGAATGGGCCACGGGAGCTACTGCGGGTTGTGCCATCTCTGTCAACATGGGAATCAAACCCACGATCTTAAGGTCAAGACAGAGCTGATCAGACAGACACATGATCATCTTTCTATAAGCACTGATATGGAGGAGCTGTAACCACATTAGGTTACCTGTGTGTGTGTGTGTGTGTGTGTGTGTGTGTTGTGTGTGTGTGTGTGTGTGTGTGTGTGTGTGTGTGTGTGTGTGTGTGTGTGTGTGTGTGTGTGTGTGTGTGTGTGTGTGTGTGTGTGACTGTAATCACATGAAGCTGGCTCTAGAGTCTGTGTGTGTGTGTGTGACTGACTTGTCACATAGTTAGTTAGTAGCTGCATCCTGTGTCAGTCTGATTTAGCTGTGTCTGTGTTTATAAACATTTAAACGAGCGCCAGGTGGATTGTTTATGAAGTTAACGAGCCCTGGCCTGAGGATCAAAGAGGTTACCACGGCGATAGGGGCCCCCGCAGGCTGAGACAGACAGAAACGTGGAGAAAAACAGCCATTTTCTGCCTCTAAACCGGCCTCACAATTAGGCTTAGCATGACAAAACGGTAACTCCTATCAGAACAAAACACAGATCAACGTTGCTCTAAGGACTTACTGAAAATTTCGGTACGATTTGGTGTTTCTACAGTAAATATTTTGGCGACGCTGGCAGTTTTAAAACATCAGGCCGTTCTGCTCCTCTCAGAAAATATTTGTATTGGACTCAATGAGGAGCAGGGACAGACGTGGCCGCACTCAGAGGCTGATTCTGTAAGTTCTGTAAGTCTCTCTGATATTTTGAGCACATGACATGAGAGATAACAAGTTTGTCTTACAAATTCTGAAAAAATTATGTCTGTAGAGTGTAAATTGTGGCCGTGGTGGCAATTTATCCAGAAAAAATACAGAATGTTTCTTCACTCTCTCCCACTCTAACCGATGATGTCACGCACTCTGACACGAACATTCCATGCAATACACACCCATTATAAACTCATAATTTCTCCAAAAATGATCATGGTCATTGATCAGGGATTGATCAAAAACTATATGACCTATCAAAACGTGGAGTAATACGACAATACACAAGACTTGTGTCTACTGTTTAAAGTTTAAATGGAGTCTCTAGGTGAAAGTATGCCTGAGCAGTAGACTTTTGTTAAACTCCAATGATTGGTCTTTTTCGGTCTTTTTTTTTCGCCCGTCCCATTGACTTACATGCAAAATTTTTGCGCAGTTTTTCGCGACTATGTCGCGAAAAATTCGTAAACTGTTGAGAAAAGTAATAGCACAGCGATCCCGATCAGGACGCACGTTTTGATATATAATACTATAAGACTAGTAGCACATCGAAATCTGGCCGGAAGTGGAAAAATAACTAGAAAAAGATAGCATTTCCTGCAGAAAATGCGTGTGAATGCTGAAAGCAGCTGAACGCTGTTGCTGAAGCAATGCTGAATTAGCTGAAGAAATTGTTGAATCAATGCTAAATTAGTTGACGAAACTGCTAAAGCAATGTTGAAAAGACTAATGCTAGAGTAGAGTAGAGTAGAGTAGAGTAGAGTAGAGAGTAGATGAATAATTTATTCATCCCTAGGAGGGAAAAAGCTGAAACATATAACTTGTAGTGTGAGATGAATGCCTTTTTAAAGCTAAAAAGCAGTAGAAATGCTAAAGGGAGAAGAAAACATTGAAATTCTGCATGTTTAAATGTAATGGTTAAATAGTTGAAATCTGCAGCTAACCTGACAGGAAGGACAACTGATGAACCAGCACTAACATAGCTGAAGCAATGGCTGAGAATATATTTAAAAGTAGAAGATGTGAGACTTTGTATGAAATGGCTGGAAATTACTTGAATTGTCAAAGAAGAGTTTGAAAAATTTCTGAATTAGGAAAAAAGTTAATGCCTACTGAAATACATTGTAAACTGACAGCAGAAGAACATTGTTGAAGAATATAGATCATTAGCATTAGCTGAGGAGTAGAACATGTAAACAGCGGGTTTAATGGTGTGAAATGGTTGAGAAGAGCCTCAGTAGTTTAGGATACGTGTAAAACAATGTGTTCAACATGACCAAAATGGGGAAATGTGTATTTTCAGTTTAAATAGCTAAAGAACAAAATTAACAGCAACGAGTCCATTAACTACAACAGGAAGATAGAGAGGTACACAAAACAGTCAGACAACTGTAGGAAAAGTGTGTGTGTGTGTGTGTGTGTGTGTGTGTGTGTGTGTGTGTGTGTGTGAGAGAGAGTGAGGAAGATATACAAAAGTGTGTGTGTGTGTGTGTGTGTGTGTGTGTGAGTGAGGAAGATATACAAAAAGTTCTGACCTGACAACTGTATGAAATGTGTGTGTGTTGGACGTGTGTGTCTGTTTGTGTATGGTTAGTGTGTGTCCATTTGTGTGTGTGTTTGTTGTGTGTGCATGTGTGTCTGTTTGTGTGTAATTGTGTAAATTGTGTATGTGTTTGGTAAGTGGTTGTATGTTTGTTGGGTGTGTGTGTGTGTGTGTGTGTGTGTGTGTGTGTGTGTGGTAGTTAGTGTGTGTCCAATTGTGTGTGTGTGTGTGTGTGTTGGATGTGTGTGTCCATTTGTGTGTGTGTGTGTTGGATGTGTGTGTATGGTGAGTGTGTGTCCATTTGTGTGTGTGTGTGTGTGTGTGTGTGTGTAGTAGTTAGTGTGTGTCCATTTGTGTGTGTGTGTTGGATGTGTATGCATGGTGAGTGTGTGTCCATTTGTGTGTGTGTGTGTGTGTGTTGGATGTGTGTGTATGGTGAGTGTGTGTCCATTTGTGTGTGTGTGTCCATTTGTGTGTGTGTGTGTTGGATGTGTGTGTGTGTGTGGTAGTTAGTGTGTGTCCATTTGTGTGTGTGTGTGTGTGTGTGTGTGTGTGTGTGTGTGTGTGTGTGTGTATGACCGACAGACAGTCAAACAGAGAGAATGTGTGTGCGTTGCCATGGTGACGTTGCCATGGTGAGGTTACTATGGTGAGGTTGCCATGTTGAGGTTACCATGTAACTGGTGGCTGGTGGCTTTAAGGTATGGTGGCAGCTTTAACCATAGGCTTTAACTGCTCTGTGACACCCTCAAACAGATCTAATGTACGACAAATCTGTACTTAGTACGAGCAAAAGGTTTACATTTTCCGAACCATAAGACCTTGCTGAACGCGTCCATGTCACTTTGGTGTTTCTAGAGTAAAAATTGTTGATTGGGTCGCAGGTTGGAAACTTTGGGACGTTTAGAAAATCAGCGCCAACTTTTGAATGGGAGTCAATGAGAGGAAAGAGGGAAATGGCTGCACTCGGAGGCTCCCAGTTTAAATTGTGTTTGTCTCTCTGGTTTTTTGAGCACATGAAGAGATCGAGGATGAGCTTGTCTACAAGCATGCCCGAAATTATGTGTGTAGAGTGTAATCTGTGGCCGTGCTGACAGGATAGAGAGAAAAATGTGAGAGGATTTTTAGACCCTCTGTCACTCTACCAACTGCCAACGTCCGAACATTCCGTCCCATTGACTTTCATGTTAAATCTGAATTTTGTCAGAAATTTTAATGATTTTAAAACTATACATATATCTGAAACTGTTGAAGATATCAATAAGCTGAGATATAGCTGAATAGTTGAAAGGTTTGTGAACAGTTTAAAAGTTGAATGAAGTCTGTAGCTGAAAGTATGCTGAAGCTATTAGAGGCTGAATGAAGCAGAAGATTTGAAGAGTTTGAAGACTGTTTCAATTCATTTCCTATGGGAGAAAAATTGCAGAAAAAGTTAAATATTTTAAAAAGTATAAATAGTATGAAAGAGAAAAGACATAGCATAAATGTCCTGAAAAAGCTGCACGTTTTGATATATGAATTGTTGAAATAGCACAAAGTATGAAGAAGGAGTTAAACGCAGAAAAAGGGAAGAAGAAGTAAGAATAATAATAACTAGAAAAAGATAGCATTTCCTGCAGAAAATGCGTGTGAATGCTGAAAGCAGCTGAACGCTGTTGCTGAAGCAATGCTGAATGAGCTGAAGAAATTGTTGAATCAATGCTAAATTAGTTGACGAAACTGCTAAAGCAATGTTGAAAAGACTTATGCTAGAGTAGAGTAGAGAGTAGAGGAATACTTTATTCATCCCTAGGAGGGAAAAACCTGAAACATGTAACTTGTAGTGTGAGATGAATGCCTTTTTAAAGGTAAAAAGCAGTAGAAATGCTAAAGGGAGAAGAAAACATTGAAATTCTGCATGTTTAAATGTAATGGTTAAATAGTTGAAATCTGTAGCTAACCTGACAGGAAGGACAACTGATGAACCAGCACTAACATAGCCGAAGCAATGGCTGAGAATATATTTAAAAGTAGAAGATGTGAGACTTTGTATAAAATGGCTGGAAATTACTTGAATTGTCAAAGAAGAGTTTGAAAAATTCCTGAATTAGGAAAAAAGTTAATGCCTACTGAAATACATTGTAAACTGACAGCAGAAGAACATTGTTGAAGAATATAGATCGAGCATTAGCTGAGGAGTAGAACATGTAAACAGCGGGTTTAATGGTGTGAAATGGTTGAGAAGAGCCTCAGTAGTTTAGGATACGTGTAAAACAATGTGTTCAACATGACCAAAATGGGGAAATGTGTATTTTCAGTTTAAATAGCTAAAGAACAAAATTAACAGCAACAAGTCCATTAACTACAACAGGAAGATAGAGAGGTACATACAAAACAGTCAGACAACTGTAGGAAAAGTGTGTGTGTGTGTGTGTGTGTGTGTGTGTGTGTGTGTGTGTGTGTGTGTGTGTGTGTGTGTGTGTGTGTGTGTGTGTGTGTGTGTGTGTGTGTGTGTGTGTGTGTGTGAGAGAGAGAGTGAGGAAGATATACAAAAGTGTGTGTGTGTGTGTGTGTGTGAGTGAGGAAGATATACAAAAAGTTCTGACCTGACAACTGTATGAAATGTGTGTGTGTTGGACGTGTGTGTCTGTTTGTGTATGGTTAGTGTGTGTCCATTTGTGTGTGTGTTTGTTGTGTGTGCATGTGTGTCTGTTTGTGTGTAATTGTGTAAATTGTGTATGTGTTTGGTAAGTGGTTGTATGTTTGTTGGGTGTGTGTGTGTGTGTGTGTGTGTGTGTGTGTGTGTGTGTGTGTGTGTGTGTGCGGTAGTTAGTGTGTGTCCGTGTGTGTGTGTGTATGGTGAGTGTGTGTCCATTTGTGTGTGAGTGTGTGTCCATGTGTGTGTGTGTGTGTGTGTGTGTGGTAGTTAGTGTGTGTCCATTTGTGTGTGTGTGTGTGTGTGTGTGTTGGATGTGTGTGTATGGTGAGTGTGTGTCCATTTGTGTGTGTGTGTGTGTGTGTGTGTGTGTGTGTGTGTGTGTGGTAGTTAGTGTGTGTCCATTTGTGTGTGTGTGTGTGTGTGTTGGATGTGTGTGTATGGTGAGTGTGTGTGTGTGTGTGTGTGTGTGTGTGTGTGACACTGACAGACTGAGAGAGAATGTGTGTGAATATATGAATTGTTGAAATAGCACAAAGTATGAAGGAGGAGTTAGATCCTGAAAAAGAGCGGAAGAAGTAAGAATAATAATTAGATAGATAGATAGATAGATAGATAGATAGATAGATAGATAGATAGATAGATAGATAGATAGATAGATAGATAGATAGATAGATAGATAGATCTAGAGAGAAGGAGAGAGGGAGAGAGAGGGAGGGAGGGAGAAGGGAGAGAGAGAAGGAGAGGGAAGGATAGAGAGAGGGAGGAAGGGAAGGAGAGAGGGAAGGATAGAGAGAGAGAGGAAGGGAGGGAGAGAGGGAGGGAAGGATAGAGAGAGGGAGGCAGGGAGGGAGAGAGGGAAGGAGGGAGACAGAAGAGAGAGAGGGAAGGATAGAGAGAGGGAGGAAGGGAGGGATTATAATTATTAGTGTGAATGCTGGAAGCATTCACACTATTGTTATTCGGTTCGGCCATTTTCTGCCTTTCTTCGTCATGTAACTAGTCCTTCATACTTTGTGCTATTTCAACAATTCAAATATCAAAATGTTCAGCCTTTTCGGGACAGGTGTGCTATGTCTTTTCTCTTTTCAACTATTCATACTTTTTGCAATATTCAACTATTTCTGATTTTTTTTTCCCCATAGAGAATGCATTGGAACAGTCTTGAAACTCTTCAAATCTTCTTACTTCTTTCAGCCTTTAAAGTGTCCACATACTTTCAGCTAGAGACTTAATTCAAATTCTGAGCTGTAGACAAACTTCTAATGTATTCATCCTGTATGTACAACTTTTTCATAGCTTGTACCGTTTTTGAGATAAATCCTTTAAAAGCACATGAGGATTTCTGACAAATTTCACACTTTTCAATGAGTGTGTATGGGGTTGGGTCAGAGTGAGTGACATCATCGTTAGAGTGAGAGGGATCGAAAAAACATTCAGGATTTTTTCTGGATAAATTGCCAGCACGGCCACAAATTAAACTCTAGACACATGATTTCCTCACCGGTTTGTAGCCACACTTGTCGTGTCTCATTTAATGTGCTCAAAACAGCAGACAGACTTACAGAATTGTCTCTATGAGCCTAATTGTGCAGCTAGACCCGCTCCAGTGGCTCATCCACTTCAATAGAAAAGTAGGAGCTGATTTTTTTAGAAAAGCAGAAATGCCCCCCTTTTCTACCTTGCGACCCTGAGAAAAGTTTTTGCCCTACAAACATTTAATGCACATCAATGTGCTCAGGAAGGTATCCTTGCCCAGTAGTCATGGTCACATTCTGATAAGAGTTACGGTTCTCTTTTTATGGGCTGTTTTGGGAAGCTGCTCAGAGCACAAATCTCTCTGCTCTGCTCTGCTCTGTGTGCAGTTGGTCCAGCTGTAGTGGCCAGCTCGTTATCATGTCTATAAATAGAACAGGGCAGGTGCAGCCTGGCCGCTCGTTAAGATGTTTTTAAACACAGCCCCACACACACACATGATAAACCAGACTGACAGAGGATGTCCACGCACAAACACAGGCATCACACTCACACAGACAGACACACACAGACACTCACACACAGTCACACACACACACACACATACACAAACAGACAAACACACAAACACAACACTGTTCCACACAGTAAAATGTAAGCAGTTAGTTGAGTCACCATGGTAACTTCTGAGGGCAGGCTGCCAATCAATCAGATCATTAGGGAGAGAGGAGTTTTGTGGCGCTTAACAGTTTTACTTTCTGCACATGTACACGCAGACAGAGAGACCGTCAGACTCACACACCCAGACACACACACACACACACACACAGGGTTTCAGCTCACATTCATCAACCTCTCAATTATTTTATACTTTTGATGTAAACATCTCCAACAATTTATATTTTTCTCATGAATTTAAGTTCAGACGTTTAGTCTTTCCAACTCTATTAATAGTAGTGTAATTATAGGTGGAGCCTGGGACATAGGATGCAGCTTTTAACATGTGTCCTATCTATCTATCTATCTATCTATCTATCTATCTATCTATCTATCTATCTATCTATCTATCTATCTATCTATCTATCTATCTATCTATCTATCTATCTATCTATCTATCTATCTATCTATACCCCTCCCTATTTTTTAACCCCTCTGTCTCCTTTTTTTCTTTCTTTCTTTCTTTCTTTCGTTCTTTCTTTCTTTCTTTCTTCTACTCCTTCATTTGTATTTTACGTAACTTTTTATATCCTTCCCTCTCTATCCATCCATCCATCCATCCATCCATCCATCCATCCATCTACCTCTTTCTATCTATCATCCCCCTCTCTCTTTTTCTTCTTTCTTTCTTTCTTTCTTTCTTTCTTTCTTTCTTTCTTTCACTCCATTTCTGTCTTTTTACTTCTTTGTTTGTTTGATTGTTTCTTTCTTTCTTTCTATTCCTTTTCTCTTCCTTTGTTTTTACTCCATTTCTTTCTTTCTTTCTTTCTTTCTTTCTTTCACTCCATTTCTGTCTTTTTACTTCTTTGTTTGTTTGATTCTTTCTTTCTTTCTACTCCTTTTCTCTTCCTTTGTTTTTACTCCATTTCTTTCTTTCTTTCTTTCTTTCTTTCACTCCATTTCTGTCTTTTTACTTCTTTGTTTGTTTGATTCTTTCTTTCTTTCTTTCTGTCCTTTTCTTTTTTCTCTCTTGTTTCAATCTTTCTTTCTTTCTTTCTTTCTTTCTTTCTTTCTTTCTTTCTTTCAACAATTTCTTCAGCTCATTCAGCATTGCTTCCAGCATTCACACCATTTCCATTCTTGGAAATGTTTTTTCTAGTTATTATTTAGAAGTATATAGTATTGAATAATATCATTTCAGACAGACAGACAGACCCAGAGAGAACAAGAGAGAGAGACAAATAGAGAGGGTGACACAGAGAGAAAGAAAGAGAGAGATAGATAGACAGACAGACAGACAGACAGACAGAGAGACAGACAGATAGATAGATAGATAGATAGATAGATAGATAGATAGATAGATAGATAGATAGATAGATAGATAGATAGATAGATAGATAGATAGATAGATAGATAGATAGATAGATAGATAGATAGATAGATATCTATCTATCTATCTATCTATGGAGAGAGAGACAGACAGACAGACAGACAGACCATGCCACAGCATGGTGGCAGCTTTAACCATAGGCTTTAACTGCTCTGTGACACCCTCAAACAGATCTAATGTACGACAAATCTGTACTTAGTACGAGCAAAAGGTTTACATTTTCCGAACCATAAGACCTTGCTGAACGCGTCCGTGTCACTTTGGTGTTTCTAGAGTAAAAATTGTTGATTGTGTCGCAGGTTGGAAACTTTGGGACATTTAGAAAATCAGCGCCTACTTTTGAATGGGAGTCAATGAGAGGAGAGAGGGAACTGGCCGCACTCAGAGGCTCCGAGTTTAAATTGTGTTCGTCTCTCTGGTTTTTTGAGCACATGAAGAGATCAAGGATGAGCTTGTCTACAAACGTGGCCGAAATTATGTGTGTAGAGTGTAATCTGTGGCTGTGCTGACAGGATAGAGAGAAAAATGTGAGAGGATTTTTAGACCCTCTGTCACTCTGCCAACTGCCAACGTCCGAACATTCCGTCCCATTGACTTTCATGTTAAATCTGAATTTTGTCAGAAATTTTTATGATTTTAAAACTATACATATATCTGAAACTGTTGAAGATATCAATAAGCTGAGATATAGCTGAATAGTTGAAAGGTTTGTGAACAGTTTAAAAGTTGAATGAAGTCTGTAGCTGAAAGTATGCTGAAGCTATTAGAGGCTGAATGAAGCAGAAGATTTGAAGAGTTTGAAGACTGTTTCAATGTATTTCCTATGAGAGAAAAATTGCACAAAAAGTTAAATATTTTTAAAAGTATAAATAGTATGAAAGAGAAAAGTCATAGCATAAATGTCCTGAAAAAGCTGCACGTTTTGATATATGAATTGTTGAAATCGCACAAAGTATGAAGGACTAGTTAGATGCAGAAAAAGAGCGGAAGAAGTAAGAATAATAAGTATAAAGATTTGAATAACAATAGTGTGAATGCTTCCAGCATTCACACTAATAAGTATAAAGATTTGAATAACAATAGTGTGAATGCTTCCAGCATTCACACTAATAACTAGAAAATTTCCTCTCGGGAAATTTTGAATGGGCCGCGGGGCTACTGCCGGTTGTGCCATCTCTGTCAACATGGGAATCAAACCCACGATCTTAAGCGCAAGACAGAGCTGATCAGACAGACACATGATCATCTTTCTATAAGCACTGATATGGAGGAGCTGTAACCACATTAGGTTACCTGTGTGTGTGTGTGTGTGTGTGTGTGTGTGTGTGTGTGTGTGTGTGTGTGTGTGTGTGTGTGTGTGTGTGTGTGTGTGTGTGTGTGACACCAACAAGGTTTAACTTTAAAACCAGATTAAATCATGGTTTAAGTTTAAATTCTGTTGCACGTTAACTGTGTTTTAATCACATGAAGGTGTGTGTGTGTTTGTGTGTGTGTGTGTGTGTGTGTGTGTGTGTGACTGTAATCACATGAAGCTGGCTCTAGAGTCTGTGTGTGTGTGTGTGACTATGAGCTGCATCCTGTGTCAGTCTGATTTAGCTGTGTCTGTGTTTATAAACATTTAAACGAGCGCCAGGTGGATTGTTTATGAAGTTAACGAGCCCTGGCCTGAGGATCAAAGAGGTTACCACGGCGATAGGGGCCCCCGCAGGCTGAGACAGACAGAAACGTGGAGAAAAACAGCCATTTTCTGCCTCTAAACCGGCCTCACAATTAGGCTTAGCATGACAAAACGGTAACTCCTATCAGAACAAAACACAGATCAATGTTGCTCTAAGGACTTACTGAAAATTTCGGTACGATTTGGTGTTTCTACAGTAAATATTTTGGCGACGCTGGCAATTTTAAAACATCAGGCCGTTCTGCTCCTCTCAGAAAATATTTGTATTGGACTCAATGAGGAGCAGGGACAGACGTGGCCGCACTCAGAGGCTGATTCTGTAAGTTCTGTAAGTCTCTCTGATATTTTGAGCACATGACATGAGAGATAACAAGTTTGTCTTACAAATTCTGAAAAAATTATGTCTGTAGAGTGTAAATTGTGGCCGTGGTGGCAATTTATCCAGAAAAAATACAGAATGTTTCTTCACTCTCTCCCACTCTAACCGATGATGTCACGCACTCTGACACGAACATTCCATGCAATACACACCCATTATAAACTCATAATTTCTCCAAAAATGATCATGGTCATTGATCAGGGATTGATCAAAAACTATATGACCTATCAAAACGTGGAGTAATACGACAATACACAAGACTTGTGTCTACTGTTTAAAGTTTAAATGGAGTCTCTAGGTGAAAGTATGCCTGAGCAGTAGACTTTTGTTAAACTCCAATGATTGGTCTTTTTCTGTCTTTTTTTTTCGCCCGTCCCATTGACTTACATGCAAAATTTTTGCGCAGTTTTTCGCGACTACGTCGCGAAAAATTCGTAAACTGTTGAGAAAAGTAATAGCACAGCGATCCCGATCAGGACGCACGTTTTGATATATAATATGTCCTGCAACTCTTCGAGTTGCAGGACTAGTAGCGCATCGAAATCTGGCCGGAAGTGGAAAAATAACTAGAAAAAACATTTCCAAGAATGGAAATGGTGTGAATGCTTCCAGCAATGCTGAATGAGCTGAAGAAATTGTTGAAAGAAAGAAAGAAAGGAAGAAAGATTGAAACAAGAGAGAAAAAAGAAAAGGACAGAAAGAAAGAAAGAAAGAAAGAAAGAAAGGAAGAAAGAAAGAATCAAACAAACAAAGAAGTAAAAAGACAGAAATGGAGTGAAAGAAAGAAAGAAAGAAAGAAAGAAAGAAAGAAAGAAAGAAAGAAAGAAAGAAAGAAAGAAAGAAATGGAGTAAAAACAAAGGAAGAGAAAAGGAGTAGAAAGAAAGAAAGAAAGAATCAAACAAACAAAGAAGTAAACAAACAGAAATGGAGTGAAAGAAAGAAAGAAAGAAATGGAGTAAAAACAAAGGAAGAGAAAAGGAATAGAAAGAAAGAAAGAAACAATCAAACAAACAAAGAAGTAAAAAGACAGAAATGGAGTGAGTGAAAGAAAGAAGGAAAGAAAGAAAGAAAGAAAGAAAGAAAGAAAGAAAGAAAAAGAGAGAGGGGGATGATAGATAGAAAGAGGTAGATGGATGGATGGATGGATGGATGGATGGATAGAGAGGGAAGGATAGAAAAAGTTACGTAAAATACAAATGAAGGAGTAGAAGAAAGAAAGAAAGAAAAAAAGGAGACAGAGGGGTTAAAAATAGGGAGGGGGATAGATAGATAGATAGATAGATAGATAGATAGATAGATAGATAGATAGATAGATAGATAGATAGATAGATAGATAGATAGATAGATAGATTCATGAGAAAAAAATTAATTGTTGGAGATGTTTACATCAAAAGTATAAAATAATTGAGAGGCTGATGAATTTGAGCTGAAAACCTGTGTGTGTGTGTGTGTGTGTGTGTGTGTGTGTGTGTGTCTGGATGTGTGAGTCTGACGGTCTCTCTGTCTGTGTGTACATGTGCAGAAAGCCACAGAACTCCTCTCTCCCTAATGATCTGATTGATTGGCATCCTGCCCTCAGAAGTTACCATGGCGACTACCATGCTTACATTTTACTGTGTGGAACAGTGTTGTGTTTGTGTGTTTGTCTGTTTGTGTATGTGTGCATGTGTGACTGTGTGTGAGTGTCTGTGTGTGTCTGTCTGTGTGAGTGTGATGCCTGTGTTTGTGCGTGGACATCCTCTGTCAGTCTGGTTTATCATGTGTGTGTGTGGGGCTGTGTTTAAAAACATCTTAACGAGCGGCCAGGCTGCACC
This sequence comes from Trachurus japonicus, assembly GCF_045865225.1. Taxonomy (NCBI): domain Eukaryota; kingdom Metazoa; phylum Chordata; class Actinopteri; order Carangiformes; family Carangidae; genus Trachurus; species Trachurus japonicus. The sequence goes on along the minus strand of NW_028219932.1, from coordinate 17,579 downwards.
TGCACTGTAGACTTTGATAACGAGCTGGCCCCTACAGCTGGACCAACTGCACACAGAGCAGAGCAGAGCAGAGAGATTTGAGCTCTGAGCAGCTTCCCAAAACAGCCCATAAAAAGAGAACCGTAACTCTTATCAGAATGTGGTCCTCCTGACCATCTGGGCAAGCAGACCTTCCTGAGCACATTGATGTGCATTAAATGTTTGTAGGGCAAAAACTTTTCTCAGGGTCGCAAGGTAGAAAAGGGGGGCATTTCTGCTTTTCTAAAAAAATCAGCTCCTACTTTTATATTGAAGTGGATGAGCCACTGGAGCGGATCTAGCTGCACAATTAGGCTCATAGAGACAATTCTGTAAGTCTGTCTGCTGTTTTGAACACATTAAATGAGACACGACAAGTGTGGCTACAAACCGGTGAGGAAATCATATGTCTAGAGTTTAATTTGTGGCCGTGCTGGCAATTTATCCAGAAAAAATCCTGAATGTTTTTTCGATCCCTCTCACTCTAACGATGATGTCACTCACTCTGACCCAACCCCATACACACTCATTGAAAAGTGTGAAATTTGTCAGAAATCCTCATGTGCTTTTAAAGGATTTATCTCAAAAACGGTGCAAGCTATGAAAAAGTTGTAAATACAGGATGAATACATTAGAAGTTTGTCTACAGCTCAGAATTTGAATGAAGTCTCTAGCTGAAAGTATGTGGACGCTTTAAAGGCTGAAAGAAGTAAGAAGATTTGAAGAGTTTCAAGACTGTTCCAATGCATTCTCTATGGGGAAAAAAAAAATCAGAAATAGTTGAATATTGCAAAAAGTATGAATAGTTGAAAAGAGAAAAGACATAGCACACCTGTCCCGAAAAGGCTGAACATTTTGATATTTGAATTGTTGAAATAGCACAAAGTATGAAGGACTAGTTACATGACGAAGAAAGGCAGAAAATGGCCGAACCGAATAACAATAGTGTGAATGCTTCCAGCATTCACACTAATAACTAGAAAATTTCCTCTCGGGAAATTTTGAATGGGCCGCGGGGCTACTGCCGATTTTGCCATCTCTGTCAACATGGGAATCAAACCCACGATTGTGATGTGGCTCAGCAGTGACTCCTAGTTTTATTTTGAAAAGTGCTCTTTTATTTTGTAATTCTTTGCCATTCTATTGTTTGCTAGTCACATGGGTAAGGCACAGGTCAGATCGGCCATCTTGGATAAGGTTGTGAATAGAAAATGTGCTCCAGAGCAGCATCATACCTTTAATCGGGTTTATCCACCGTCGTTGAGCCTTGGAGAAGCTTTGTTTGTGAGTTTGTTATATATCATATCTGTATAATTCATAATTTGTGCATATTGATTACTTATTTCATATATTTTAATTAATGATAAAAATCCTATTTCATTGTTTGTAGCATGTAGCTCTATGTTTTAAGCTAACAGTGCAATTTACCTTTTTTCTGTATCCATATTTCAGTTTCACAAGAAAGAGTGGGCTTTGTAAAGCAACTAACAAGACAAACAGTAAAGCGTCATTTTACTTCTACGTCTGAGTCATCTTTTCACCTTTTCATCGCCACGCCAAGTGTTTAGCTATCTGTTACTCGGTGCAGTCACGCACATGCAGTGGACAGAATAGTGAAAAAACAGCATCACAGCGGGCTCAACACGGCTGTTACAGCGGAGAAAGACTCCGGCTCTCCATCTACTACCTCGCTTCATCGGATTTGTGCTCTTCATACCAAGTGAGTGGTTTACTACAGCATATATAAGATGGATAACAAAGGAAACACGGAGGATAAGCACGATGCTCCATCTCAGCCAGCATCTGTTAAATCGCATGTGACCAGGTCGGTCGTTGCTTCATCTACTAGTTCCAGCAAATCAGCTAGTTTAGTAGCAGCCAAAGCACGTGCCAAGGCTGAGGCAGCTCGCGCCCGCTCCACCTTTGTTAAAAGAGAAACCGAGCTCATGGTCGAAAAGGCTCAGCTCAAAGTAGAGGAGGTGCGGATGGAGGCAGCTTTAACTGCATTGAGGCAAGAAGGAGAAGTTGCAGCTGCAGAAGCTGAAGCAGAGATTTTGGAAGCAGCAGTAGCAGAAATGGACTCTAAAGCAGGTTCGCTGGTCATTGCAGGTATTCCACGTGACTCTAGAGAGAAAAGAACAAGCGACTATGTTGAGTGCCACTCTAGAATGCATTCTAGTCACCAGTCGTTGCTTCATCCTGAAGGTAATACTGCACCTGATCACCTGATTCATGGAGCTCCTTCAGCTCTTCCACTCCAAGACAGCATGCATTATCCTACTCACATGGCTGGGGATGGTTCTGAACGTCACTCCTTCTTCTGTCAAGCACCACACTAGCTACTCAGAAGTACGTAGCAAGAAGCAGCCTGCTGTCCAACGTCCAATCGAGACCCAGTCACACAGTTTGTCTCCCATGAGGGGACCCCAAACACATGCAACCCCGCGCAAGACGCAGACGCCACAGCCATATGTGCCTGACCATACAGGTATGAATGACTTTGCTATATACATGGCTCGACGTGAACTCGTGACCTCTGGGTTGATCAAGTTTGACGACAAACCAGACAACTACTGGGGATGGAAATCAACCTTCACAAACGCCATACATGGACTGAGACTTACCTACAACGAAGAGCTTGACCTCCTAGCGAAATGGCTGGGTCCTCGGTCATCAGAACAGGTCATGAGAATTAGAGCAGTTAATGTCAGTGACCCTGAGGCTGGGCTCAGGATGGCTTGGATGCGTCTGGAGGAATGTTATGGTTCCCCTGAAACGATTGAGAAGGCTCTTTTGGACAAGCTTGAGAGGTTCCCCAGGATTGGAAACAAAGATCCGCTGAAACTGAGAGAACTTGGTGATCTGCTCCAGGAGTTGGAGTCAGCGAAACTAGAAGGTTACTTACCTGGACTTGCTTATTTGGATACATCTCGGGGTGTTAATCCAATAGTGGAGAAATTGCCGTATGCACTCCAGGAGAAGTGGATATCACATGGAAGCTCATACAAGATGCAGAATCAAGTTCAGTTTCCACCATTCTCATTCTTTGTGAACTTTGTCTCCAGAGAGGCTCAGGTTCGCAATGATCCAAGTTTCACACTCAGCTCATCCAACACTGCACCAGTGAAGACAGACAATCCTGTGAAGAGGTATGCTACATCTAGAGGCCAGGTTTCATCACACAAAACAGAGATTACACCGATACATAACACCAAAGCTGTAGAGACCCTCAGCAGCAACCTGGATGTCAACAGACAGTGCCCGATTCACAAGAAGCCTCATCCGCTCAAACGATGCAGAGGCTTTCGAGCTAAGCCAATAGAAGATCGCAAAGCATTTCTCAAGGAGTGTGGAGTTTGTTTTAGATGCTGTGCGTCAACTGATCACATGGCTAAGGAATGCAAAATGATCATTGAATGCAAAGAGTGTGACAGCAATAAACATGTGGCTGCACTTCATCCAGGACCGGCTCCTTGGACAGCTAAAGAGCCAGACTCAGAGCATGGCGGGGAGCAAAAGCGAGAAGGATCTCCTGACATAATCTCCAAATGCACAGAAGTGTGTGGCGAAGCCAACACATCTCGCTCATGCTCAAAAATCTGTCTCATAAAGGTGCATTCAAAGGAACAGCCAAACAGATCAATCAAAGTCTATGCTGTACTCGATGACCAGAGTAACAGGTCTCTCGCTCGGTCCGAGTTCTTTGACTTGTTCAACCATGCAGGTTCAGATTCTCCTTACACCCTTCGCACATGTGCTGGAGTCACAGAGATGTCAGGAAGAAGAGGAACTGGCTTCATCGCACAGCCTTTGGATGGAAGTCTCAGTGTGCCTCTTCCCACTCTTATAGAGTGCAACCATATGCCCGACGACAGGTCGGAAATACCTACTCCCGCGGCTGCAAAACACCACTCTCACCTCAAGCCTATCGCTCACCTGATTCCTGAGCTCGACCCCGATGCACAGATTCTCCTGCTCCTTGGCCGGGATATCTTACAAGTGCATAAGGTAAGAGACCAGTGTAATGGGCCAAACAACGCCCCTTATGCCCAAAAACTTGACCTTGGCTGGGTTGTAGTCGGAGAAGTCTGTTTAGGTGCAGCACACAGGCCTAAGGGAGTCAGCACATACCGGACTCATGTTTTGGAGAATGGACGCCACTCTCATTTTTATCCATGTCCCAACCACCTGGTTTTGAAAGAAACATTCTCAGTTGGTCCAAGCAACAGACCTCACAGCTGTAAAAACCTGGGTCGCTTTCATTCCAATGACAGCCCAGTTCAGGACAGTGGAGATCATTCACTGGGAAGCAAGATCTTCGAGAGAACAGAAGATGACAACAAAGTTGCTCCATCCATTGAGGACAGACAGTTTATTCAGCTGATGAACAGAGAGATGTTTATGAATGATGCTAACAGTTGGGTGGCCCCACTTCCCTTTCGCACACCAAGGCCACGGCTCCCCAACAACAGAGAACATGCTCTCACCCGCTTCACCAGCCTTTGCCGTACTCTTGAGAGGAAGCCTGACATGAAGAGTCATTTTTTGGCTTTCATGCAAAAAATCATGGACCAAGATCACGCTGAACTAGCGCCACCTCTGCATGATGGAGAAGAATGCTGGTACCTTCCCAGTTTTGGTGTGTATCATCCACGCAAGCCCGACCAAATCCGGGTCGTGTTCGACTCCAGCGCTTCGCATCAAGGCACCTCACTTAACGATGTACTGCTGACAGGTCCAGATTTAAATAACAGCTTGCTGGGAGTACTGATGCGGTTTAGGCGTGAGCAGGTAGCCATCATGGCAGATATTGAACAAATGTTCCATAGCTTCGTAGTCAGGGAGGATCATCGTAACTTCCTCAGATTCCTGTGGTTCAAAGACAACGATACCACCAAAGAAGTTGTGGAATATAGGATGAAAGTCCATGTGTTTGGCAATCGGCCTTCTCCAGCAGTTGCTATCTATGGGCTACGCCGAGCAGCACTACATGGGGAAGAAGAGTTTGGCGAAGAGGCGAAGCAGTTCATATACAGAGACTTTTACGTCGACGACGGACTCAAGTCACTGCCGTCTGCAAGCGCAGCCATCGACCTGCTGAGAGCAGCCCAAGAGATGCTTGCCATCTCCAACCTGAGACTCCATAAAATAGCATCAAACTGCTCAACTGTCATGCAGGCATTTCCATCAACAGACCATGCAAAGGATTTGAGAGATCTCGATTTGGACACCAACTTACCTCCTGTGCAACGCAGTCTTGGTTTAAGTTGGGACCTAGTGAAGGATGCTTTCACATTCCGTGTTGGGAACAGTGAAAAACCATTCACACGCAGAGGAGTGCTTGCAACCATTAACAGCCTTTTCGATCCACTTGGTCTGGTTGCTCCTGTGATCATCCAAGGAAAGCACTTATTACGACAGCTCACTAGCGATGTCAGCGACTGGGACGCTCCTCTCTCAGCGGACAAGGAGATCGACTGGATTGTCTGGAGAGACTCACTCCAAAGTCTAGAACAGCTTGAAATCCCTCGAGCCTACACCGCTACCTGTCTCTCTACTGCACAACATACAGAAGTCCACGTCTTTTCAGATGCTTCTGTTAAGGCCATTGCAGCAGTGGCATATCTCAAGGTGACTGATGGTGAAGGAAGGTGCCACGTAGGTTTCATCATAGGGAAAGCCAAGTTGGCCCCAACATCGGCCCATACTGTTCCCAGGCTTGAGTTAGGAGCTGCCGTCCTGGCAGTGGAGATTGCTGAGCTGGTTGTGAACGAGCTAGACATCGACCCCAACAATTTTCAATTCTATACCGACAGCAAGGTCGTGTTGGGATACATCTATAATGAAACCAGAAGGTTCTATGTGTACGTCAGCAACCGAGTGGAACGAATAAGGAAATCCACACGTCCAGAGCAGTGGCATTATGTTCCGACCACCCAGAACCCTGCAGATGTTGCCACCAGGTCAGTGCCTGCAGCTCGACTCACAGACACCATCTGGCTCACAGGTCCAGCGCTTCTGACACACTCTGTAGAGACCAACACCACTGAGGACGCTTATGACCTCATAGAACCGGACACAGACGTGGAGGTTCGATGCCACTCCACCACAGCAGCAGAATCTCACAAAGGCCTCGGTTCGCATCGTTTTGAAAGATTTTCCACATGGCGATCTCTTCTTAAAGGTATGACCTCTCTCATCCATGTTGTTCAGTCCTTTGGGTCAAAGAAAGACGGCGCCAAACAAGAATGCAGGGGTTGGCATCACTGTACCAAGCCTCACACAGCTGATGCATTGGCACAAGCAAAGGCTGTCATCATTGAATGTGTGCAAAAAGAAGCATACAAAGCTGAAGTGTCTTGCTTGGAGAAAGGAGAAGTCATTCCTAAGAACAGCCCCCTGAGAAAGCTCAACCCTATCCTTGATGAAAAACAACTCCTGCGGATAGGAGGTCGGCTCCAGCACGCTCCACTCGACATAGACGAGAAACACCCGCTCGTCATTCCTGGCCGCAGCCATGTTGCTACTTTACTCATAAACCACTACCATGAAAGAGTCAAACATCAAGGTAGAGTCTTCACTGAGGGAGCAATCCGTACAGCCGGCATCTGGATCATTGGAGCAAGAAAATGCATCACTAGAATTCTGCGAAAATGTGTCACATGCAACAAACTTCGTGGCAAGTTATCAGAACAGCAAATGGCAGATCTACCATCAGACCGTCTCAGCATGGAACCACCTTTTACAAACGTAGGCCTGGACGTGTTCGGCCCTTGGACCATCTCCACTCGTCGTACACGAGGAGGGGCAGCGAACAGTAAAAGGTGGGCGGTACTCTTTACATGCCTTAGCATACGTGCTGTGCATATTGAGCTTATAGAGTCAATGGACACATCAAGCTTTATTAATGCTCTACGGCGCTTCTTTGCCGTGCGTGGTCCTGTAAAGGTAATTCGGTCCGACTGCGGCACAAACTTTAAAGGAGCCTGCAAAGAGCTGCAAATCCTCCTGCAAGATGAGAGTGATATATCAAAATATCTTGGTGAGGAAGGATGCACGTGGTTGTTTAACCCACCCCACTCTTCCCATATGGGAGGAGTATGGGAGAGAATGATTGGAGTGTCAAGACGGATCCTCGACTCTATGCTATCCCAGGTCAGCCCTTCACATCTCACTCACGAAGTGCTTTCAACCTTCATGGCTGAGGTGTCTGCAATAATAAATGCAAGACCTCTCACACCCATCACGACGGACGCAGACTCACCTTGTCTTCTGACTCCAACGATCATCATGACGCAGAAAGTCTGCACCCCTCTTCCTCCTCCAGGATCCTTTGAAAACGCAGACCTTTATCGTCAGCAATGGAAACGTGTTCAGCATTTGGCAAATGCTTTTTGGGAAAGATGGAGGCGAGAATATCTCTCCACTCTTCAAGCCCGAAGCAAGTGGCAGGATGCGCATCCCAATGTCAAAGAAGGGGATCTGGTACTACTCAGAGACGCTCAGGTAAAAAGGAACCTTTGGCCGATGGCTCTCGTCACCAAGGCTCACCCTGGCAGTGATGGAAAGGTCAGAAAACTTGAGCTAAAGGTCACCAAAGGCGGGACTGTTAAGACCTTCTTCAGGCCAGTAACTGAAGTAGTTGTACTTATGTCTTCCTAAGCTTCTACCATGGACAGCTCCTTGAATTGTTTCTTATGTCTGTTAGACATTGTTTAGTAATCAATAGTGGTATTGTAATACCAGACGGGGAGTGTGATGTGGCTCAGCAGTGACTCCTAGTTTTATTTTGAAAAGTGCTCTTTTATTTTGTAATTCTTTGCCATTCTATTGTTTGCTAGTCACATGGGTAAGGCACAGGTCAGATCGGCCATCTTGGATAAGGTTGTGAATAGAAAATGTGCTCCAGAGCAGCATCATACCTTTAATCGGGTTTATCCACCGTCGTTGAGCCTTGGAGAAGCTTTGTTTGTGAGTTTGTTATATATCATATCTGTATAATTCATAATTTGTGCATATTGATTACTTATTTCATATATTTTAATTAATGATAAAAATCCTATTTCATTGTTTGTAGCATGTAGCTCTATGTTTTAAGCTAACAGTGCAATTTACCTTTTTTCTGTATCCATATTTCAGTTTCACAAGAAAGAGTGGGCTTTGTAAAGCAACTAACAAGACAAACAGTAAAGCGTCATTTTACTTCTACGTCTGAGTCATCTTTTCACCTTTTCATCGCCACGCCAAGTGTTTAGCTATCTGTTACTCGGTGCAGTCACGCACATGCAGTGGACAGAATAACGATCTTAAGCGCAAGACAGAGCTGATCAGACAGACACATGATCATCTTTCTATAAGCACTGATATGGAGGAGCTGTAACCACATTAGGTTACCTGTGTGTGTGTGTGTGTGTGTGTGTGTGTGTGTGTGTGTGTGTGTGTGTGTGTGTGTGTGTGTGTGTGTGTTTGTGTGTGTGTGACACCAACAAGGTTTAACTTTAAAACCAGATTAAATCATGGTTTAAGTTTAAATTCTGTTGCACGTTAACTGTGTTTTAATCACATGAAGGTGTGTGTGTGTGTGTGTGTGTGTGTGTGTGTGTGTGTGTGTGTGACTGTAATCACATGAAGCTGGCTCTAGAGTCTGTGTGTGTGTGTGTGACTGACTTGACACATAGTTAGTTAGTAGCTGCATCCTGTGTCAGTCTGATTTAGCTGTGTCTGTGTTTATAAACATTTAAACGAGCGCCAGGTGGATTGTTTATGAAGTTAACGAGCTCTGGCCTGAGGATCAAAGAGGTTACCACGGCGATAGGGGCCCCCGCAGGCTGAGACAGACAGAAACGTGGAGAAAAACAGCCATTTTCTGCCTCTAAACCGGTCTCACAATTAGGCTTAGCATGACAAAACGGTAACTCCTATCAGAACAAAACACAGATCAACGTTGCTCTAAGGACTTACTGAAAATTTCGGTACGATTTGGTGTTTCTACAGTAAATATTTTGGCGACGCTGGCAATTTTAAAACATCAGGCCGTTCTGCTCCTCTCAGAAAATATTTGTATTGGACTCAATGAGGAGCAGGGACAGACGTGGCCGCACTCAGAGGCTGATTCTGTAAGTTCTGTAAGTCTCTCTGATATTTTGAGCACATGACATGAGAGATAACAAGTTTGTCTTACAAATTCTGAAAAAATTATGTCTGTAGAGTGTAAATTGTGGCCGTGGTGGCAATTTATCCAGAAAAAATACAGAATGTTTCTTCACTCTCTCCCACTCTAACCGATGATGTCACGCACTCTGACACGAACATTCCATGCAATACACACCCATTATAAACTCATAATTTCTCCAAAAATGATCATGGTCATTGATCAGGGATTGATCAAAAACTATATGACCTATCAAAACGTGGAGTAATACGACAATACACAAGACTTGTGTCTACTGTTTAAAGTTTAAATGGAGTCTCTAGGTGAAAGTATGCCTGAGCAGTAGACTTTTGTTAAACTCCAATGATTGGTCTTTTTCTGTCTTTTTTTTTCGCCCGTCCCATTGACTTACATGCAAAATTTTTGCGCAGTTTTTCGCGACTACGTCGCGAAAAATTCGTAAACTGTTGAGAAAAGTAATAGCACAGCGATCCCGATCAGGACGCACGTTTTGATATATAATATGTCCTGCAACTCTTCGAGTTGCAGGACTAGTAGCGCATCGAAATCTGGCCGGAAGTGGAAAAATAACTAGAAAAAGCATTTCCAAGAATGGAAATGGTGTGACTGCTGTTGCAGAATTAGCAAATAGTGCAAGCAATGATCACCATACAAATGTTTGACCAAGGTCAGAATCGTACCCACAACCTCATGGTCATTAGACTTCCACTCTGCCTCTAGGCCACGGTGCACACACAATTGCAGAGACTGTTGTCTGTTAATGATCTTCACACTGTCAACATCAAGAAAGCTTGAGAGTCAAGCTTGAATGACTTAGAATGAAAATTTCTGAGAATTTCAGGCTGAGAGCAGCAGTTTCAACATGAAGCAAGTTATCAGAAGTCAACAGAGGACAACTGGGAAAATAATTCACTATAATTGTTGTTGAGGCAAGATTTGAACCAGCAACCTTCAGGTCTCCAGATCAGCAAGCTAACCACTAGGCTACAGACAGAGACAGTATGTGAGGGGTAAAGAAAACCTTTGATAAGAGGATCACTGGCTTCTGCTTAAAAAAAAAAGTAAGGAATCGAACCCAAGACCTCATGATCAATAAACCTTTACTCTGCCACTTCGCCACAGAGAGCACAGACATAAGCATGTTGCCATTGTAATGTGATGATGTGCTGCAAACGGTGGCAGAAGCAATTAATGCGTCTCTTAACAAACACCTGTAACCAACTGGACTACAGACAGAGTTGTGGAGAACTCTCAGCATTGGGCTGAATGAGAGCAGAGAGCTCCCTGGCTGCATTTAAAAAATATTTAAAATTATTATCTAAGTCTCTTTGCATTTTTGACCAGAATTTTAGCCAGAAGACAAGTGTGGCTACAAAACTGGAGAAAATAATTTGTCTAGAGTTTAATTTGCAGAAAAAGTTAAATATTTTAAAAAGTATAAATAGTTAAAAAGAGAAAAGTAACGCCGATAAAGTTCAAAAAAAGCTGCACGTTTTGATATATGAATTGTTGAAATAGCACAACACCTAACACACTAACCATATGGCCACAGAGAACCTGAGTTACAATGAGCTTTATACTATGAGGAATCAAAGACTGTCCAATGACAGCTGAATAATTGGAATCAAAAGTCAAGCAATGATGTGCAATGACTGAGGCAGGAATCGAACCCGTGACCATATGATCACTAAACCTTTACTCTGCCACTCGGCTACAGAGAGCACACTGCTTTCAAGACTGTTGTCATTCATTGTAATGTGATGATGTGCTGCAAACTGGTACGAGTAATCAAGGAGATAACAAACACCTGTAACCAATTGAAGGCGGGGGAGGAGAGCAGAATTCAACATAACATAACAAGAGTTCTTCCCTTGGATTCGAACCAGTGACCTTAGGGTTGGCAGGCAGTTACCCTAACCCCTACACTACAGAGGAGTTATGAAGAAGAGAGGTTGAGACTTTGATGAATGTGAGATTTTTCAATGATGCTTAAAACAAAAATAAATTAATATAAATTAGCCACACCAAGTGAGAAGAGGACTTTTTTGTGACCTGTGACTATTTTTTGGTGAATTCAAATGAATTAAAAAGCACTTAACAGCAAGTTACAAAGTTGAGCTCCTTCTCCTGCTGATGTGAAAAAAATGCATTGAGCTTAATGAGAGCAGAGAGCTCCCTGGCTGCATTTAAAAAATATTTAAAATTATTATCTAAGTCTCTTTGCATTTTTGACCAGAATTTTAGCCAGAAGACAAGTGTGGCTACAAAACTGGAGAAAATAATTTGTCTAGAGTTTAATTTGTGGCCGTGCTGACAGTTTAGCCAGAAAAACTCTAGAATGTTTTTTTGCCTCTCTCCACTCTGACACCACTCTGGCTCTGCTCGTTAGACGCAACACACACACATTATAAAGCTGAAAAAAATCAGAAAAAGTTAAATATTTGAAAAAGTATAAATAGTTAAAAAGAGAAAAGTAATGCCGATAAAGTTCAAAAGAAGCTGCACGTTTTGATATATGAATTGTTGAAATAGCACAAAGTATGAAGGACTAGAAGAAGACCGTAAAAAGGCGGAAGAAAATGGCCAAACAGAAGAACAATAGTGTGACTGCTTCAGCAGTCACACTAATAACTAGAAAATTTCCTCTCGGGAAATTTTGAATGGGCCGCGGGGCTACTGCCGATTTTGCCATCTCTGTCAACATGGGAATCAAACCCACGATCTTAAGCGCAAGACAGAGCTGATCAGACAGACACATGATCATCTTTCTATAAGCACTGATATGGAGGAGCTGTAACCACATTAGGTTACCTGTGTGTGTGTGTGTGTGTGTGTGTGTGTGTGTGTGTGTGTGTGTTTGTGTGTGTGTGACACCAACAAGGTTTAACTTTAAAACCAGATTAAATCATGGTTTAAGTTTAAATTCTGTTGCACGTTTAACTGTGTTTTAATCACATGAAGGTGTGTGTGTGTGTGTGTGTGTGTGTGTGTGTGTGTGTGTGTGTGTGTGACTGTAATCACATGAAGCTGGCTCTAGAGTCTGTGTGTGTGTGTGTGACTGACTTGACACATAGTTAGTTAGTAGCTGCATCCTGTGTCAGTCTGATTTAGCTGTGTCTGTGTTTATAAACATTTAAACGAGCGCCAGGTGGATTGTTTATGAAGTTAACGAGCTCTGGCCTGAGGATCAAAGAGGTTACCACGGCGATAGGGGCCCCCGCAGGCTGAGACAGACAGAAACGTGGAGAAAAACAGCCATTTTCTGCCTCTAAACCGGTCTCACAATTAGGCTTAGCATGACAAAACGGTAACTCCTATCAGAACAAAACACAGATCAACGTTGCTCTAAGGACTTACTGAAAATTTCGGTACGATTTGGTGTTTCTACAGTAAATATTTTGGCGACGCTGGCAGTTTTAAAACATCAGGCCGTTCTGCTCCTCTCAGAAAATATTTGTATTGGACTCAATGAGGAGCAGGGACAGACGTGGCCGCACTCAGAGGCTGATTCTGTAAGTTCTGTAAGTCTCTCTGATATTTTGAGCACATGACATGAGAGATAACAAGTTTGTCTTACAAATTCTGAAAAAATTATGTCTGTAGAGTGTAAATTGTGGCCGTGGTCACAGTTTATCCAGAAAAAATACAGAATGTTTCTTCACTCTCTCCCACTCTAACCGATGATGTCACGCACTCTGACACGAACATTCCATGCAATACACACCCATTATAAACTCATAATTTCTCCAAAAATGATCATGGTCATTGATCAGGGATTGATCAAAAACTATATGACCTATCAAAACGTGGAGTAATACGACAATACACAAGACTTGTGTCTACTGTTTAAAGTTTAAATGGAGTCTCTAGGTGAAAGTATGCCTGAGCAGTAGACGTTTGTTAAACTCCAATGATTGGTCTTTTTCGCTCTTTTTTTTTCGCCCGTCCCATTGACTTACATGCAAATTTTTTGCGCAGTTTTTCGCGACTACGTCGCGAAAAATTCGTAAACTGTTGAGAAAAGTAATAGCACACCGATCCCGATCAAGACGCACGTTTTGATATATAATATGTCCTGCAACTCTTCGAGTTGCAGGACTAGATGCGAATCGAAATCTGGCCGGAAGATGAAAAATAACTAGAAAAAGCATTTCCAAGAATGGAAATGGTGTGACTGCTGATAGCAACTGAACGCTGTTGCAGAATTAGCAAATAGTGCAAGCTGTGATCACCATACAAATGTTTGACCAAGGTCAGAATCGAACCCACATCCTCATGGTCATTAGACTTCCACTCTGCCTCTAGGCCACAGTGCACACACAGTTGCAGAGACTGTTGTCTGTTAATGATCTGCACACTGTCAACATCAAGAAAGCTTGAGAGTCAAGCTTGAATGACTTAGAATGAAAATGTCTGTGAATTTCAGGCTGAGCACTAACCATATGGCCACAGAGAACCTGAGTTACAATGAGCTTTATACTATGAGGAATCAAAGACTGTCCAATGACAGCTGAATAATTGGAATCAAAAGTCAAGCAATGATGTGAAATGACTGAGGCAGGAATCGAACCCGTGACCATATGATCACTAAACCTTTACTCTGCCACTCGGCTACAGAGAGCACACTGCTTTTAAGACTGTTGTCATTCATTGTAATGTGATGATGTGCTGCAAACTGGTACGAGTAATCAAGGAGATAACAAACACCTGTAACCAATTGAAGGCGGGGGAGGAGAGCAGAATTCAACATAACATAACAAGAATTCTTCCCTTGGATTCGAACCAGTGACCTTAGGGTTGGCAGGCAGTTACCCTAACCCCTACACTACAGAGGAGTTGTCAAGAAGAGAGGTTGAGACTTTGATGAATGTGAGATTTTTCAATGATGCTTAAAACAAAAATAAATTAATATAAATTAGCCACACCAAGTAAGAAGAGGACTTTTTTGTGACCTGTGACTATTTTTTGGTGAATTAAAATGAATTAAAAAGCACTTAACAGCAAGTTACAAAGTTGAGCTCCTTCTCCTGCTGATGTGAAAAAAATGCATTGAGCTTAATGAAAGCAGAGAGCTCCCTGGCTGCATTTAAAAAATATTTAAAATTATTATCTAAGTCTCTTTGCATTTTTGACCAGAATTTTAGCCAGAAGACAAGTGTGGCTACAAAACTGGAGAAAATAATTTGTCTAGAGTTTAATTTGTGGCCATGCTGACAGTTTAGCCAGAAAAACTCTAGAATGTTTTTTTGCCTCTCTCCACTCTGACACCACTCTGGCTCTGCTCGTTAGACGCAATACACACACATTATAAAGCTGAAAAAAATCAGAAAAAGTTAAATATTTGAAAAAGTATAAATAGTTAAAAAGAGAAAAGTAATGCCGATAAAGTTCAAAAGAAGCTGCACGTTTTGATATATGAATTGTTGAAATAGCACAAAGTATGAAGGACTAGAAGAAGACCGTAAAAAGGCGGAAGAAAATGGCCAAACAGAAGAACAATAGTGTGACTGCTTCAGCAGTCACACTAACTAGAAAAAGCATTTCCAAGAATGGAAATGGTGTGACTGCTGACAGCAACTGAATGCTGTTGCGGAATTAGCAAATGCAAGCAGTGATCACCATACAAATGTTTGACCAAGGTCGGAATCGAACCCACAACCTCATGGTCATTAAACTTCCACTTTGCCTCTAGGCCACGGTGCACACACAGTTACAGACTGTTGTCTGTTAATGATCTGCACACTGTCAACATCAAGAAAGCTTGAGAGTCAAGCTTGAATGACTTAGAATGAAAATTTCTGTGAATTTCAGGCTGAGAGCAGCAGTTTCAACATGAAGCAAGTTATCAGAAGTCAACAGAGGACGACTGGGAAAATAATTCACTATAATTGTTGTTGAGGCAAGATTTGAACCAGCAACCTTCAGGTCTCCAGACCAGCAAGCTAACCACTAGGCTACAGACAGAGACAGTATGTGAGGGGTAAAGAAAACCTTTGATAAGAGGATCACTGGCTTCTGCTTAAAAAAAAAAGTAAGGAATCAAACCCATGACCTCATGATCAATAAACCTTTACTCTGCCACTTCGCCACAGAGAGCACAGACATAAGCATGTTGCCATTGTAATGTGATGATGTGCTGCAAACGGTGGCAAAAGCAATTAATGCGTCTCTTAACAAACACCTGTAACCAACTGGACTACAGACAGAGTTGTGGAGAATTCTCAGCATTGGGCTGAATGAGAGCAGAGAGCTCCCTGGCTGCATTTAAAAAATATTTTTTAAATTATTATCTAAGTCTCTTTGCATTTTTGACCAGAATTTTAGCCAGAAGACAAGTGTGGCTACAAAACTGGAGAAAATAATTTGTCTAGAGTTTAATTTGCAGAAAAAGTTAAATATTTTAAAAAGTATAAATAGTTAAAAAGAGAAAAGTAACGCCGATAAAGTTCAAAAAAAGCTGCACGTTTTGATATATGAATTGTTGAAATAGCACAACACCTAACACACTAACCATATGGCCACAGAGAACCTGAGTTACAATGAGCTTTATACTATGAGGAATCAAAGACTGTCCAATGACAGCTGAATAATTGGAATCAAAAGTCAAGCAATGATGTGAAATGACTGAGGCAGGAATCGAACCCATGACCATATGATCACTAAACCTTTACTCTGCCACTCGGCTACAGAGAGCACACTGCTTTCAAGACTGTTGTCATTCATTGTAATGTGATGATGTGCTGCAAACTGGTATGAGTAATCAAGGAGATAACAAACACCTGTAACCAATTGAAGGCGGGGGAGGAGAGCAGAATTCAACATAACATAACAAGAATTCTTCCCTTGGATTCGAACCAGTGACCTTAGAGTTGGCAAGCAGTTACCCTAACCCCTACACTACAGTGGAGTTGTGATGAAGAGAGGTTGAGACTTTGATGAATGTGAGATTTTTTGTGAAAAAGTTAAATATTTTAAAAAGTATAAATAGTTAAAAAGAGAAAAGTAATGCCGATAAAGTTCAAAAAAAGCTGCACGTTTTGATATATGAATTGTTGAAATAGCACAAAGTATGAAGGACTAGAAGAAGACCGTAAAAAGGCGGAAGAAAATGGCCAAACAGAAGAACAATAGTGTGACTGCTTCAGCAGTCACACTAATAAAAACTAGAAAAAGCATTTCCAAGAATGGAAATGGTGTGACTGCTGACAGCAACTGAACGCTGTTGCAGAATTAGCAAATAGTGCAAGCAGTGATCACCATACAAATGTTTAACCAAGGTCAGAATCGAACCCACAACCTCATGGTCATTAGACTTCCACTCTGCCTCTAGGCCACAGTGCACACACAGTTGCAGAGACTGTTGTCTGTTAATGATCTGCACACTGTCAACATCAAGAAAGCTTGAGAGTCAAGCTTGAATGACTTAGAATGAAAATTTCTGTGAATTTCAGGCTGAGAGCAGCAGTTTCAACATGAAGCAAGTTATCAGAAGTCAACAGAGGACAACTGGGAAAATAATTCACTGTAATTGTTGTTGAGGCAAGATTTGAACCGGCAACCTTCAGGTCTCCAGACCAGCAAGCTAACCACTAGGCTACAGACAGAGACAGTATGTGAGGGGTAAAGAAAACCTTTGATAAGAGGATCACTGGCTTCTGCTTAAAAAAAAAAGTAAGGAATCGAACCCATCACCTCATGATCAATAAACCTTTACTCTGCCACTTTGCCACAGAGAGCACAGACATAGGCATGTTGTGGAGAACTCTCAGCATTGGGCTGAATGAGAGCAGAGAGCTCCCTGGCTGCATTTAAAAAATATTTCAAATTATTATCTAAGTCTCTTTGCATTTTTGACCAGAATTTTAGCCAGAAGACAAGTGTGGCTACAAAACTGGAGAAAATAATTTGTCTAGAGTTTAATTTGCAGAAAAAGTTAAATATTTGAAAAAGTATAAATAGTTAAAAAGAGAAAAGTAATGCCGATAAAGTTCAAAAAAAGCTGCACGTTTTGATATTTGAATTGTTGAAATAGCACAACACCTAACACACTAACCATATGGCCACAGAGAACCTGAGTTACAATGAGCTTTATACTATGAGGAATCAAAGACTGTCCAATGACAGCTGAATAATTGGAATCAAAAGTCAAGCAATGAAGTGAAAAGACTGAGGCAGGAATCGAACCCATGACCATATGATCACTAAACCTTTACTCTGCCACTCGGCTACAGAGAGCACACTGCTTTCAAAACTGTTGTCATTCATTGTAATGTGATGATGTGCTGCAAACTGGTATGAGTAATCAAGGAGATAACAAACACCTGTAACCAATTGAAGGCGGGGGAGGAGAGCAGAATTCAACATAACATAACAAGAGTTCTCCCCTTGG
>NW_028219931.1:45000-46373 GCF_045865225.1 Trachurus japonicus | reverse complement strand
CTAGAAAATTTCCTCTCGGGAAATTTTTTAATGGGCCACGGGAGCTACTGCGGGTTGTGCCATCTCTGTCAACATGGGAATCAAACCCACGATCTTAAGGTCAAGACAGAGCTGAACAGACAGACACATGATCATCTTTCTATAAGCACTGATATGGAGGAGCTGTAACCACATTAGGTTACATGTGTGTGTGTGTGTGTGTGTGTGTGTGTGTGTGTGTGTGTGTGTGTGTGTGTGTGTGTGTGTGTGTGTGTGTGTGTGTGTGTGTGTGTGTGTGACTGTAATCACATGAAGCTGGCTCTAGAGTCTGTGTGTGTGTGTGTGTGACTGACTTGTCACACAGTTAGTTAGTAGCTGCATCCTGTGTCAGTCTGATTTAGCTGTGTCTGTGTTTATAAACATTTAAACGAGCGCCAGGTGGATTGTTTATGAAGTTAACGAGCCCTGGCCTGAGGATCAAAGAGGTTACCACGGCGATAGGGGCCCCCGCAGGCTGAGACAGACAGAAACGTGGAGAAAAACAGCCATTTTCTGCCTCTAAAACCGGCCTCACAATTAGGCTTAGCATGACAAAACGGTAACTCCTATCAGAACAAAACACAGATCAACGTTGCTCTAAGGACTTACTGAAAATTTCGGTACGATTTGGTGTTTCTACAGTAAATATTTTGGCGACGCTGGCAGTTTAAAAACATCAGGCCGTTCTGCACCTCTCAGAAAATATTTGTATTGGACTCAATGAGGAGCAGACAGACGTGGCCGCACTCAGAGGCTGATTCTGTAAGTTCTGTAAGTCTCTCTGATATTTTGATCACATGACATGAGAGATAACAAGTTTGTCTTACAAATTCTGAAAAAATTATGTCTGTAGAGTGTAAATTGTGGCCGTGGTGGCAATTTATCCAGAAAAAATACAGAATGTTTCTTCACTCTCTCCCACTCTAACCGATGATGTCACGCACTCTGACACGAACATTCCATGCAATACACACCCATTATAAACTCATAATTTCTCCAAAAATGATCATGGTCATTGATCAGGGATTGATCAAAAACTATATGACCTATCAAAACGTGGAGTAATACGACAATACACAAGACTTGTGTCTACTGTTTAAAGTTTAAATGAAGTCTCTAGGTGAAAGTATGCCTGAGCAGTAGACGTTTGTTAAACTCCAATGATTGGTCTTTTTCGCTCTTTTTTTTTCGCCCGTCCCATTGACTTACATGCAAATTTTTTGCGCAGTTTTTCGCGACTACGTCGCGAAAAATTCGTAAACTGTTGAGAAAAGTAATAGCACCCCGATCCCGATCAAACCGCACGTTTTGATATATAATTTGTCCTGCAACTCTTCGAGTTGCAGGACTAGTAG
>NW_028219931.1:0-40000 GCF_045865225.1 Trachurus japonicus | reverse complement strand
AACCATAGGCTTTAACTGCTCTGTGACACCCTCAAACAGATCTAATGTACGACAAATCTGTACTTAGTACGAGCAAAAGGTTTACATTTTCCGAACCATAAGACCTTGCTGAACGCGTCCGTGTCACTTTGGTGTTTCTAGAGTAAAAATTGTTGATTGTGTCGCAGGTTGGAAACTTTGGGACGTTTAGAAAATCAGCGACTACTTTTGAATGGGAGTCAATGAGAGGAAGGGAGGGAAGTGGCCGCACTCGGAGGCTCCCAGTTTAAATTGTGTTTGTCTCTCTGGTTTTTTGAGCACATGAAGAGATCAAGGATGAGCTTGTCTACAAGCATGCCCGAAATTATGTGTGTAGAGTGTAATCTGTGGCCGTGCTGGCAGGATAGAGAGAAAAATGTGAGAGGATTTTTAGACCCTCTGTCACTCTACCAACTGCCAACGTCCGAACATTCCGTCCCATTGACTTTCATGTTAAATCTGAATTTTGTCAGAAATTTTAATGATTTTAAAACTATACATATATCTGAAACTGTTGAAGATATCAATAAGCTGAGATATAGCTGAATAGTTGAAAGGTTTGTGAACAGTTTAAAAGTTGAATGAAGTCTGTAGCTGAAAGTATGCTGAAGCTATTAGAGGCTGAATGAAGCAGAAGATTTGAAGAGTTTGAAGACTGTTTCAATGTATTTCCTATGAGAGAAAAATTGCACAAAAAGTTAAATATTTTAAAAAGTATAAATAGTATGAAAGAGAAAAATAATAGCAATATTGTCCTGAAAAAGCTGCACGTTTTGATATATGAATTGTTGAAATAGCACAAAGTATGAAGGAGCAGAAAACTGCTGAAAAAGGGTGAAAGAAGTAAGAATAATAATAATAATAAGTATAAAGATTTGAATAACAATAGTGTGAATGCTTCCAGCATTCACACTAATAATAAGTATAAAGATTTGAATAACAATAGTGTGAATGCTTCCAGCATTCACACTAACTAGGAAAAAATCCACACAATAACAGTAGTGCCCGGGCTTCGCCCGGGCACTGGTCCCTGCAGCTATTTCATAGCTGTTGGGACCAGTGCCCGGGGCGATTGCCCGTGGCCCTAATAATCCATCTGTGATGCAAATATACACCCATTTCTAATGGGTGAAGCTTTGGCCTGTATAGGTCATCAGGTCATTGCAGGTGCATACACTGTTGTGTTGAAATATAAAGCACCTTTTATTTAATTTATTGTCATCAAAGCAGAGACATTCACGGAAATCCTTGTGTGTAAGTAAGAGTAAGGTTGCAGACATGGTGGGCAGTGGAGAAATACAGTTGGCATGTGACCTTAATCATCACATCCTTGGAGATCAGGCAAAGTGCCAGATGTCATTTGTGCAAGTTGTAAAAAGACAGTGTGTGTGTGTGTGTGTGTGTGTGTGTGTGTGTGTGTGTGTGTGTGTGACAGAGAGAGAGAGAGAGAGAGAGAGAGAGAGAGAGAGAGAGATATGGATGCACTGACACGACATGCCATGATGAAGGACAGTTGGGAGGTGCAGAGATGCTATTCCCCATGTTAAATATTCAGATTGGGAGGGGTTTCAGGGAAGGCAGCAAAACTGTGTGTTTGACCTCTTTTGTGGCTCGTGCACGTGTGTTGTCAAATGTCAGGCTGTCTATCTTTTCATCAGAAAATAATTTATCCAGATGGGAGACATGGGAAAAGAAAACCAAACACTCTTATAAATAGACACTAGAGGTGTTTGTGAATTGTTTGAGATGTTTTGGCTTAAAAATGTTTGTCTGTCAAACAAGCAACATCATTTTTAGCCTGACATCAAACGATTGATATGAGTTGCCTTTGTGCAGCAGAACAAAAGACCTTGACTGTCACTGTGTGGAAACTGGCGCATTGCACCAGCAAATAACAAGTAATAACAGGACACAAAAGTAAAATATAGCATGAACAGTGCTACAGGAAAGTTAGGTCATTTGAGAGCTGAATCTCAGACTAAAAATGTGGTTTCGATATGGTTTAAAACTTGTTGTACAGCGACAAGATGAATCGACTAGTTCAGTGGTAGGGCATAAGATAAATGAGTTGGCAATGATCACTCGACAGTGATCCCAATATCACAGTTTTACATCCCATTGGACTTTCAACAATTTAAAAATTGAGAGGCTCTAAAATGTTCTTTTTGCCTTAATTCTAATAGTGAGAGTGAAACAGGCAGGATGAGGATGTTATGACGCAAATGGCCACAGGTTAGTCTTGAACCTGGACCACTGCATTTGCAATTGTGTTGTGTTTTTTTAAGTGTATTATGCAGGAGGTTTTGCCAAGAGAAAAATCTATACAGTCTGCTTTCTAATTATAATTTGACAAATGAATTAAGCAGTATATGACTGCAATTGTTTTTTTACATTTTCTTTTCACACATTGCAACCCAGTGTTTTCTTCTCATTCTCCCTTCCTGTCTCTATTGCACTCTCGCTTGCTTTCTCTCGCTCGCTTTCTCTCGCTCTAAAACACACACACACATCCACATCCACCTCCTTCCTCTCTATGGAATGGCATATGTGCATTGTTAGTGTTGTAGCTCAGGGACTGTTCCTATGCTCTGCGTCCCTCTACTCATTTGTCAAGTGCGGTTTTAGACTCCGCTCGGTGGGGAGGGTTCAGGGTGGCAGGTGGCAACAGCATGCAGCTCTCCCCCGCTCTCGCTTTCTCTTGTTCCCGCTCTCGTCCTGTCTCCCTTGCTCCCTCGGTGTCTCTCAATGGGCAGCGTTGTGTTTGCAGCTAATTTTTTAAAGCATGACGTTGTGTACGAGTCGGCTTTCCCGGACTTGGCGCGGCGAGGCTGGCATTGATCAAGCCAGCGATGGATAGCCCTGGCATGCTCCTTTACCGGTCCCTGCTGCACACAGCTGGGCGTGCACAATGGACCTGGGGAGGCTTTAGAGCATGCTTTTGCTGAACATGAATGTATTAGGCATTAATCATTAATTGGGCATTATGCCTATTACTTGCAAGCAAGAAGGATTGCATGTCCTAAATGTATGAATATGGAATACAACACAACCCACAGGCCAAATCGGTAACAGTCAAAATATTTGCTTCACCTATGTCACAAATTGTTGTCATCAGAAATATAGTATCTGTTCATTTCTTTTTACACCTAATACAACCTATAACTATTTTTTTCCAACATGGGTCCCTTAGAGTTGAACACTGTTGTTATCAGCTTTAAACTGTCAGTGCTAATTTCTTTCAACAGTAAACATGATTTAAAATATAGTTTCTATAGCTGATCTTTTATTACCATGTAACTTTTTGGACAACACCCACCGACAATGTTGTCCACAAAGTTAGTGACATCAAATTATTTGGACTAATTTATTACATGGAACAAAATGATCCATCAGTCCAAGTCTGGAGTCACTCCTCCTTCCCTGACTCCAATGTGCTGCAAGACCTGTATCGTAACATGTAAAAGTAAAAGGGGTGAAGACAAAAGATTTAAGTTTTTATTTTTATTTGTTAAATTTTTTCCTCATTTCAAGACATTTAGTTGAGTTAAATTTATCTAGCGCCAAATACTTTAAGACCTTACAGCACAACAGAGAGCCATCCAACAGTTCTCACCACAAACAAGCTCTTGGCAAAGGTGAAGAGAGAGAAAAACGTCATTGTAACGGTAGCAGACTCAAATTGGGAGGCTGTCTGCCGCAGGTCTTTGTAGCTCGAGAGTCAGAGGTACCTGCAGAATGAGGGCATGGTGAAAGTGGAATGAGCGGAAACTTTGGACAATGTTTACAAGCAATTTACAAGTATCATTGAAATTGATTCAATGTCCTTGTCTTTGAGGGAAGCACAAAGGAAAGCACAGAGCGAGATCAGTGTTTCCCCTGGGTTGATAGCTTTGAGAGGTGTGGGCTTTGGCTTCTCTTTGAAGCTGCATCAGCAGGAGAGCGGTTCGCCACTGCGTTCATTTTTGGCTTGACTTTCAGACATTCGGGACTGACGTCTGTCTGTCTTTGGTTTTAAAGGGATTTACAATTGTTAAGCTCTTATTGCACTGCAAATGACAGCAAAACACTGTAGACTCTCTCACCCTGAACCAAATGAATATACATTTGTTATGTATTTCTTATCTTTTATTTCTTTTGTTTCTTTGAAGGACAGGAGCCCCTCAAGGCAATGGTAGAGGAGAAAGTGGAGATAAAAATAAGAAAGTTTCGAGAGAGAGTAGGGGTAGGTGGCAACAGAGCAAGAAGAAAATTGACAGAGGGAGGATGACAAAGTATTATGTAAGGTTTGCAAAAGTAGATGAAAGTGAGGTGATGAAGACCAAATTCAACTGATCTATGGATTGAGAGAGGGAAATGGATTGATGTAAACAGGAGAGAAATGAAGGAGAAAAATAGAAAAAGAGACCTGACTGACAAATGGGAAAAAAAGACAATAAAAGTATAGAGTATTGTGAGTCTGGCACAGGGAGGACAATCTGGAGAGTTAAAGAGAAAAAAGACAGGGCAGGAAATGACAAAGAAACAAAGATAGCAGGAAGAAAAAGACACTAATGAGCACCCCATATGCTGGGAAGAAATTCAGATGCATGATGGTAAAGAGGATGAATAGGAGGGGTATTTAGCACATTTTATCTTAAAGTCTTTCTTCATTTGTCTTTTTTATTCAGTTCTGTGAATCCTGCACTTAACCTCCGTTTCTCATCTCTGTCTCAAAGAACACAAATGCTGTCAGACGTGATCAGTATAGGGAGTTGAGAATTTCTTAACAGAGTTCATTTGAGGGTGACGTTCAGCTTGGAACAAAAAAAGGGCAAAAAGTCCAGAGCAATTAACAAAGAGTCGTTTTTGTGAAGTGATAATAAAGAGCGTGCATCAGTCTTTCTCACTTTGAAGAAGTTAACGATTATGAGATTTAGTTTTAGGGTCTGAAGATCTGCCTGTAAATGTAGACACTTCTGAAGGGAACATGGGAGTCACACTGGTCTGATATTATAATGAAACAGGCAAAATTATATCAGGAGAGTTCATAGTCATCAAGTCCAACTGAATAGAACTACATGCAGGTGTCCTTGTGGTTCCTTTTTTCCCAAGTCCCAACCCAGGGTGGACAGGGTCCAAAGTATATGTGTGTCTGAAGGTCTGTGCTGACCAGCTAGCCTCCATCTTCAGTCAGATCTTCAACAGATCACTGGAGATGTGTGAAGTCCCCTCCTGCTTCAAACGCTCCACAATAAGCCCGGTTCCAAAGAAATCCTAAAGGACTGATTGACTACAGGCCCGTCGCCCTGACATCTGTGGTCATGGAAACATTAGAGAGGCTGGTGTTGTCCCACCTGTTGGACCTTGCCTATCAGGCAAACAGGTCAGTAGACGACACAGTCAACATGGGACTGTACTACATCCTCCAACATCTTGACTCCCCAGGGACTTATGCAAGGATCCTGTTTGTGGACTTCAGCTCGCCATTCAACACCATCATCCCAGAAGTTCTCAGCACAAAACCGACCCAGCTCACAGTCCCAGCCTCCATCTGTCAGTGGATCACTAACTTCCTGACAGACAGGAGGCAGCAGGTGAAGCTGGGGAAGATCACATCCAACACTCGGACAAACAGCACCGGTGCCCCCCAAGGATGTGTGCTCTCCCCACTGCTCTTCTCCCTCTACACCAATGAATGCACTTCTAGAGACCAGTCTGTTAAACTCCTGTAGTTTGCAGATGACACGGTCATCGGCCTGATCAGTGACGGTGATGAGTCTGCATACAGACGGCACATTGAACAGCTGGTCCTCTGGTGTAATCAGAACAACCTGGTGCTGAACCTGCTCAAGACTGTGGAGATGATAGTGGACTTCAGGAGGAGCAGCCCAACACTGCCTCTCATCACCATACTCAACAACACTGTGGCTACTGTGGAAACTTTCAGGTTCTTGGGAACCACCAGCTCACAGGACCTGAAGTGGATATCCGACACAGATAGCATGGTTGAACCAAACAGGACAGACACAGACTAAGAAGGACAATCAGGACTGCAGAGAGGAGTAAAAAGGGAAAAAAAAAGTTTTCCAGATGCATAATGATATGTGTGATCTACAGTATGAAAAGCAGGAAAAGGGACAGCAGGGATCACAATGGCCTGTTATTTGGTACTGCATTTGGGATTTTCTGGAATGTTTAAATATCCCAAGGTCTTTTCAGACTCGGTCTGATTATCCCAGGGACCGGTTTGGAGCTCTTGGATTTGGATTGGCTCTTCTATCATTTATAAACATTAGACCCATGTGAGTGTTCCACGGATCAGTTTCTGAGAGGATCTAAGATATTGAAAGACCTCTTATTTGCAGCACAATAATCTTAATCAGCTAAAGCTCCTTTTTTCTCATAAAGAACAACATGATGTTTTTAATGTTAATCTCGCAGTTGTAATGTGCTTGTGTGTAGGCATGACCCAGAACATAGTCACCCATTAAACAAAAGCATTTGTAATCTAATTAGTGTGCTGATTTGTGCAACACTATTGCTTTCCAGCCTTGCCCACTGCCTCTTCTTGATAAATGCTCAAGAAGAGCAAATACATAAAATAGAGATTAAGCAAAGCCAAAAGGGGGAGGGAAAACAGAAGCTTTTCCATCCACTGACATCAAAGCGTTGGCGTGTGTGTTGATAGATTGGACTTATCTGTGTGCTGTTGCTCAGGCCTAAGGAACTTTTGGGAGATATGAATTACCCACATGAGGCAGCGCAACCTCTCAGACTTCAATTTAGATGCTGATCATCATCATTGAGGTAGTGCCCGCTAGCTAAAGCATGAAAAAGTCATGGTGGCTATGTGAGGAGGCTCTGAAACTTCACTGTAACCCCTGAAGGCGCATACAGTATAAAACTCAACTCTTTTAACCTTCTTCAGCCTGGTTACAAAGTTGGGATATAGTTTTTGGAATCAAGGATCATAAAAATATACTGCTGCTTTTATCATGCAGGCCACTGGTTATGGGGGAACGAGTCACTTGCATAATACTAGACGTCACAATCCATCTTACTACCACCCAGTCTCTGCCCTCCCAGCTCTTTCTATAACCCACACTCATTTAGGTCTCATTTGTCTTCCACTTCCCTGTGTGGCTACAGTCTGTTATGGTGTGAATATTACACACAGTACGCAGTAACTTACAAGGGAATACTGCAGTACCCAAATTTAAAGGGATAGTTCAACATTTTGGCAAATTGGCCCATTGCCATAATCGCTATAGTCATAGCAGTAGGTTCATTACCTTTAATTGTAGGTGTAAGCTATTTTCAGTACGGCGGAGCGCAGCAGCTGGCTGCTCAGAGCTACGCTATGGAGGCTAAGGGAATTTCTTGGTTTCCCTCATTAAACTCATCAAATTCAACATCCCAAAACTCCACAGCGCTGTTGTAGACAAGTTGTGACCTGCACAACCACCACGCTATGAGATAATGACGGAACGATACGATACGGAGCCGTTTTCGAGGTAAATACAGGGTAAATACGGAGACTGCTTGCTGAAAAACTGTCCCTGAACGCAACGCGCATCAGCGGTTTTGTATGAATTTACCTCGAAAACGGCTCCGTTTCGTATCGTTCCGTCATTATCTCATAGCGTGGTGGTTGTGCAGCTCACAACTTGTCTACAAAAGCGCTGTGGAGTTTTGGGATTTTGTATTTGATGAGTTTAATGAGGGAAACCAAGAAATTCCATTAGCCTCCATAGCGTAGCTCTGAGCAGCCAGCTGCTGCGCTCCGCTGTACTAAAAATAGCTTACACCTACAATTAAAGGTAACGAACCTACTGCTATGACTATAGCAATTATGGCAATGGGCCAATTTGCCAAAATGTTGAACTATCCCTTTAAGTAAACATTTTTAGACACATATGTACTCTGCATTTGTGCTGTCACATTCATATGCAGTGCTGGATCCTAGCATAAAAATAGTCCTCCACGTCCATGCACTCTTATGCATACTTGCAAATGTAAGCAGTAATCACAGCCATAATGTGTGACTTCCACTTCAAGCTGAAAGCACTTGAACTAAATGTGTGGAGAATGGGAAGGTACAGGGCATGTAATTAAACTTGCCCACTCCCTCAAGGCGAGTTATTTTGGGTCTGGTTTGAGGACAGTTCAGTTAAGATGTAATGAAAAAGCTGTGCGTCTGACTCATTTGCTTTCATCGGTTTCTCCTTCAAATCCAGAAATTTGTCAGTGTCTCATCAGAATTCAGGACCGTCACTTCTGTGACAACACTCAGACTACGTAGACAGACCAGCACCAGTGTGCTTAAACTGAAAGGGGAACATAGCTTTTGAATAATGACTTGCTTCCCTTAAGTTATGACTAGTGCACCACTGAGATATAAATCCTTGTTTAGTGTAAATGTAAATGTAAATGTTTTGTATGCTGCAAGTATAGGTTGGAAAGTCACACTAGTAAGTGAATCTTGTTCACAAATATATAAAAAATATAATATAATAAAAAAAACAAAAGTGTATGAAGACAAGAAATGGTCTCTGATGGTAGTCTCTTCAGAGAGTGAGCTGATTGAGAGGTTTCACTTTCACTTTGGCAGTCAAAGCTCTCCTCAACTATAATATGGTCAGAAATGAGGACACCCCCCCCCCTTCTTTTTTTTTGTTTGAAGGTCAAAGTTAGAGTGAAATGGTCGGTCAGCTTTGGTCCATGCAGTGTAAATCAGTCATAGCCAAGACCTAATTTTGTTGCCCATCTTATGCCAATCTGCAAAAGGTGGCTCAACATTTATAGCTTTATAGTAACTTTTGGCATCTTTCTTCTGCAAGGCATCTTTATTAATATAGCGCATTTCATACCAACGCAACAAAAAAAGAAGCATAAGACAGAATAAAAACAAACAAAACACTAAAAACTGAGTTAAAAGCAAGAGCTAATAAAAGTAAAATAAAAGAAAATAGATAAAGTTCTAAGTTCTTAAAAAGAGCTCAGCTATAAGCACGTGAAAAGAGAAATGTCTTTAACCTGGATTTAAAAGTGCTCACAGTTGGGGCTGATTTCAGTTCTGCTGGTAGT
Source organism: Trachurus japonicus (assembly GCF_045865225.1). Taxonomy (NCBI): domain Eukaryota; kingdom Metazoa; phylum Chordata; class Actinopteri; order Carangiformes; family Carangidae; genus Trachurus; species Trachurus japonicus. Next base: position 30,916 of record NW_028219931.1, on the reverse strand, counting down.
TTGTTCCACTTGTGTGCAGCATAACAGCTAAATGCTGCTTCACCATGTCTGGTCTGAACTCTGAGCTCCACTATCTGACCTGAGTCAGTAGATCTCAGAGCTCTACTGGGTTTATACTCTACTAACATGTCATTCATGTATTCTGGACCTAAACCATTCAGTGATTTGTAAACCAGTAACAGAACTTTAAAATCTATTCTGTAGCCGACTGGGAGCCAGTTAAGAACTGGGCTGATGTGATCTGATCTCTTTTTTTCTCTTTGATCTTCTTTGTTCTTTATAAAGTTACAAAGACATTTACAATAACAACAGAACTCTTTAAAAAAAAAAACAAGACAAAATTGTTAGATGAATGGCTGCACCATGTGTTCAGTGTGTGACATTTAAAACATAATTGAAAACTGTGAAAAGAACTGACTTAATGGCATCCCGCCTGCAACCAGCCGGTTATTGCCCTTTATCTGTTTGCCTCTATCCTGCTCTATGGACTCTTCCATCCAGTATTCTAATACAGCTCTTTTTTGTAATGAATGTGCTTCTCTGTTTCTGTTTCTGTTTCTGTTTGCACAAATTCATTTTGGAAGAGCAGTAGCCGATGGTGAAACTCCAACCCAGCCATGTGCCATTTGTCTCACCAATGTTCGATATCTGAACTACGATCACTCAGTGAGCCAGCCAGTAAGTCATTCAGTCAATCACTCACTAACAATCAGAAACAATCAGAAAGGCTGGCCACACTGTTGTGGTCCAGCCAAAAAGAAGAAAAGAAAAACAATAAAGAAGGGTGACAAAGAAATCACCATATTAACACAAAACAGCACAAAAAGCACTAAAATGCCATGAAATTTAATCAAAGCACAGGTTCTTAAAAAAAAAAAAAAAGATGACTGCCTGTTCTCCCCAGGCAAGTCATTCCAAAGTCTAACTGTGAAGACTACATCACCTTTGTTCACCTATCTACATTGGAAAAACCAGGAGCAACATTTCTGACAGTCTGAGGAAGCTGGAAGAGACACAGCAAAGGGCAGTGGCAAATCTGATAGATAGCTTGGGGCAAAGCCTCCCAGAGCTTTGTAAGCAATCAACAAAGTCTTAAAATCGATTCTAAAAGCAACAGGTAGCCACTGAAGTACATCTGTGTGGAAGAGATTTTTTTTTTTTGTGAGCAGGGAATTGCAGTTATCCAAGTGATGGTTATGAAAGCATGAATAACAGTCACCAGATCTTTAGAGGGTTTGGGTTAGAAATTGACTAATTCTTAAAATTGTATAGAAAAACAAATGAACCACTGAGATTACAAGTTTATCTAAATGGGGGTTTCAGGTTCTGGGTTCAAACCTTGATGCCTTTTCTTTTTTTTAATGTGTTTTGTGTTATGAGTATGTGGTGCGGGAGCTGCCAAATGGAATTGTCCTTTAAGGGATTAATAACGTTGTCTTGAATATTGAATCTTGAAACAATTCGTACATACTGTTTTTTTATTTTGTTTAATTATCTACTGCAACTAATTTTGCATTTTTTGATATCATAACTGAGCACCAGGGTTTGGTAAAATGTGATAACATATGATATTTACTGTAGCGAAATGCCAAGCCAACATTGGAAATTAAAGGACATGCTATGAACTAGCTAACGTTTGTCAGCTAATCTGTTATTTTCAGCAACAACATCCCTGTTTATCCGTATAGACAATCTAATAAAAAAAACTCTGGAGTAAAGAAAGTAAAGTCCTTCAACAAGTTAGACAAGGTATCACTTTATTTTAAGGGGTCCTTGTTCCTGTGTATCTACCTAATTAATTACAGTGTAATTACCTATGTAACCGTATGTAATAACATGTACTTACATTGTAAATACATAGTGTATTTTGGTGTACTTACAGGTCCTTGTTACACTTGTAATAGAATGCTTGTGCAAAGAGAGAGGCCACTTTGGCATTTCTTATTACAAGTGTAACAAGGACCTGTAAGTACACCAAAATACACTATGTATTTACAATGTAAGTACATGTTATTACATACGGTTACATAGGTAATTACACTGTAATTAATTAGGTAGATACACAGGAACAAGGACCCCTTAAAATAAAGTGTTACCTTAGACAATTCACTATTGCAAACAATCTAATTCATGTCCCAAAGCAAATTACCTCAGAATATAGAATGACCAGATGTCTCCATTTTCAGGGTTGATCCTGAAATGGTCCTCTCCAGATGGTGCTACTGTACATGTACCTATCTGCTGCAAAACATTTTAAATAGTACTTCATTTTGAAATATATAAATGTGTATATATGATATAAATACAGTTATGACCAAAACATGACTGAAGAAAAATGTATGTAAAGGACATTGAGCATAACAAATCTGATTTATTTCTCAGAACCCACACAAACTCTTATTTTTCTTTGACCTGGTGCCTATGTACATACTAGTTGGAAGTTCATCAGGTACTCCCAGATAGACCTAATACAGTCCAAGACCAAACATCAGTCCTTAAATACATCCTCCTCAGTCTTTAATGGAACTGTTTTATAGTGTTGCTGTTTTAACTGTATGACCACATTTGAAGGTGCAGTGTATGAGTGATGAACCACTGAGGTATGCATAGAGTTTTATGTAAGTGGGTTGAAACACATGTCTATATAATGCACTATGATTTAACAGCACCACAAACTGCATCCTCCAAAATGACCATAAAGTTCATAACAATCAACTCCACTCTAAAACGATTTCACTTAAAATTATAACCTACATGGAGGGTTTATTGCTGGACTGTTAGTTTTAGCCAGGTGTCTAACAAACTGCAATAAACTGCCAGTGTACACTCGCTCTGTGTACCTGGTCTAGAAGTATTGGGCATTGCAAGTTTTTGAGTATACAGTGCAAATATCAAGTGGAAGCAATGTTATTTCTTCCTGATCCTCTTAAAATAGTGTGCTAAAGGCTGCGGCAGTAAGTCTTATCAAATTTCACAGGTTAGCAAGGACCGAGTCTATTGCGACTCTGGTGCATGAGAGTCCCACAATCCCAAGGCAGTCTCTTGGGTATTCCTCAGTGTATGGGCTGCAGTTTGGCATGTGAGCAGTGTCGAAGGCAGAAAGTACTGTATGTAGGAGAGCTACTATGAGCTGCAGACGACTCAAGTACAGTTTGTTGTACTGAATGCTCTCAGCAGCCAACACAAACAGCTATGACAAACCCATGGGGGAAAAAAATGTTCAGTCACCAGCTGCACAGCTTAAGGCAAACTCATCTTGATCACACAGTACTGAGCGAGACTGTTACTCTATGCAAGGTAAAGTGTACTTTATTTATATGCCTGGCAGTTAGTTTGGTAACATCTCAGTTTTGCAGTGCAAGCATATGACTATTTCCTGTGGACATATCGCAGTGTGTCCTTCCACCGGCTCCTCAGCTCCTCACCTTGGGATCCACAGCCAGCAGAGCCCTGATCAGGGGAAGACCACGCCTCCAATTGGGCCTGCCATGGCTACAGCGCGGAGCCACCTCAGCGTTCTGATAGCTAGCATAGAATGCTACTGTAGGTGGCAAATAATGTGCACAAAGAATATTGGATTGGTGTGTGTGTGTCCTCCTGGAACTAGTAAAGGAAGGTTTGATATGTCGGCCGCATTTGGAGGAGCCTTTGAATTCAGACAGGCCTCATTGCGACGCTGTGACGTAATCAGCCTTCAAATGCCACCTCCGAAAGATGCAGCTGCTGAATTGGGACACAGCTTATGTACCACTGTAGGCCTCATACTCACTGAACTTTAGAAGTACCTTTACAAAAATATCTGTTAATTCATTTTTAAGCACATCTAGTTTCTTTTTTTTTTTTTCTCAACAGCTTTATTTAAAAGAAGTTGACAAGTACAAATAGTATACAGGGAACAGTATACAATGAAAATGCAAAGAACATGTGCCAGGGGTGATGTTCATACAACAAGGTTATACATATTACAAAGGTCTATGGTTTTAATAGCCTTTCCATTTGCTGATTTAGTGATCAGCTTAAAATAAAGTTCAATTTCTTTTTGAAAAACATAAAAGCAAGGGGTTTTCTTAGAAAATTTACTTTTATGAATATGAAATTTTGCAAAACATAAAAACAGATTTACTAAAAAGTAACATTTTCCTTCTTTCTTGAGATAAATATGGAAACCAAAAACAACATTTTCCCCAAAGTAAAAGAGTCAATAATAAATTTGCTAAGGTCTGCCCATAGTTTTTTCGTGTGCGAGCAAAGCCAGAACAAATGAACAACTGTTTCTGGATGCAAATTACAGAAAGAGCAGTTTATATTAATGTCCTTTTTACATTTTTGCAATCTAGTTACATTATTAGTCAGTTTTGCTTTTCCTACATAGCAGCATAAAATCAAACTTAATTCCTTCCCTCATCTAGAGCTGTTTACAGCTGGGGAAAGCAGCTCCAATCAGACTAATCAGAAGGCATATTCTCTTTTGATGGAGACTGTTGAAGAACCGGCACCTACGTGTATGGCTTGTGGAGAGAGGCGGGCAGAAAATGATAATATCATTCAACCAATCAACTAGTCAATCAGCCAGTGAAGCAGTCAGTCAGCCAACCAGCCACACATTCTGTCAAAGCAGCCCCGTTTACAATAGCCTGCTATAAAACATGAGCGGCTGACAGCTACAGTCACTTCTGTCTGACACACTCTGGAGTTGCTGTGACGTTACTACAGCAGCAGTCTGAATTGCTGTGATGACAAGCTCCTTTATCATCTGTTAACAGGAGGTAGAGTGCGTGTGCGCATGCAAGCGTGTGTGTACACCGTTGGGAAAGCAGTGAAGCAAGTACAAGCCGTATGTATGCGTTGGTAAGGTGCATGTGCGTGGTTATGTCTATAGGTGGTGTGTGTGTGTGTACGACGGAGACGGGCATGAGTGTGTATGAGAGCTGACAGAGGCATCCAGGTTGACAGCCTTTGTAATGGAGGAGAAGGTAATTTGTTAGACGGATCCTCCTCTGTGGCCACCTGCATGTCTCCCCTCTGTTCATCCTGCTCTCCATTGCTCCCCTTCTATTGCGTCTCCTGTAAATCTCTCTCAACCACTCTTTCTTTCCCACTTACCCTCCATCTCTCACCATCCTTCTTGTCTAATGCTCCTCCTCCTCCTCCTCCATCCCTCTCTTCCTCCCCCTTGCCCAACTCAGGCCCTCATCCATCAGGCCTAATGATTAAGCTGCTGCCCTGCTCATCTGAGGACCTGCTTCATATTTCCCACAGCTGAAAACTGGCTTTAGCAGAGCAACAGAATCTCATACTCCAGCGGGGGCTTATACTTTACACAGGAAGAGATATACTGATTAAAGATTTAAGGTGTTTGTGAAAAAGTGTGTGTGCTGAATTCAGGCTTGACCAAATACGGCATTTCATGGTTGATTTCTTAATTTTAAACATTAAAAGGTACAATTTTTTATAAAAACTGTTGATTTTTGCATAGCCTAAAAACTTGACTTAAAATCTTGACTTAGTGACCATTTCTTTCCAAAGATATGTGACAAAAACTGATCTCCAAGACCAACAGTAAAACCGCACGTTCAAACTACTATTGCCCATAGCTTAAAGCAGAAGTAAGCGGAATATTGTGTTAATATAAGTCTTAAATAGTTATATCTTCCGACAGCAATCACTTACATAGAGTGTTTGGTCTGAAACACGGGTCTGTCAGTCACTCTGCTCTGCTGTAAGCCGAGGAGAAAACTTTCCTTGTATCCTACAACCTTTATCCAATGAGGAGAGAGAACGGCATAAAGGGGCGGTCCTCTCTGTGTGTGCAGCCAAAGGATGCGCGTGAATGTGGTGACGTAGGGACGAGGGCGGGGACTGCTAACGCCATCGGCTGACAAGAAGTTAGCCAAAACCACCGGATCGCTTACTTCTGCTTTAATAACATAAAAAGGGCATAGATTGCACGTCAAGCTCTTGATTTCTCGATGCCGACACAATCTATTGGATTCTTCAGTAAAAAGTAAAGGGTTTTGTCGTTGTTTGTTTTTAATTCTATCTTGAATATCAAACTACAGCTGCATAAATGTAAGGGTTGGATTAAAGATGGCCCAATTTGTGACTTCAAGCTCTGTACATTACATTCCTACTCTGACAGTTGTCTACACTTCTTCCTAAGGGGGGGGAAATCCAAATGTTATTCTGCTTTACCTTCCACTGCCTCAGGGTAAAACCAATGTTTCAGTCCAGTATTTTCACAGTTTTCTACAAAGAAGAAGAGAAAAGCACAGCCATGTTTGTAGTGAGAATTCTGTGGAAATACTTGATTTAAAGTTTGGTTTGCCCCCAGGCAAATATGTGTTCATCCCTGGCATGTAAACTGCTGCTGTAAAACGGATAAAGAATATTGCTCTATTTCCCCCCCCCAATAATCACCCTTTTAATAACATACTGTAATATAGTAGAAATTATACGATGTAAAATAGTGTGGCTGATACTTGCTTTACTTTAGTGTCATTGTTATAAATACCACAATATAAATAACAATGAGATGACTTAGAGCAACACATGTGCAGGCAGGCATAGTACCCCAGTGACAGAAAAGTACAGTGTATATAGTCCAGAGTTTACCTTGGGCAAGTCCGGTCACGTCCTCATGCATCGCGTGAATGCGAGAGCATGCACCAGGCAAATTCAATACATGACTGTTTAGGCTGTAATTTTGTCTTGAATGACGTTGTTTCGAGTAAACTCTGGACTATATCCCTTCAGGACACTTGGATTGCAACGGACGAGGAGTATGGAGGAATATTACAAGGTTTTGTGTAGTTTTATGGACGTTTTTGTGTTGGGCGCTATTACTCTCATATGAAGTTTTCATTGGACTATGTACCCCCCTCCCGGGTCTCCAGATGCACTTTGAGGAATTAAAAAAACTACTCCGGAGTATTCATCAGCATGAGGGTGAGTCAACAATGTCTGAATTCATTTTTTTGGTGAACTATTCCTTTAATCAAAGCTTGTAGGATAGCTGTTGATTTCATTCAGTTTCGGTATCAACAGTCTATCAGAAAAGAGAGAAATGATTTGATCTTTGTTCATATCAGATGGAAAACAATGTTTTAATGGCATGATAATAACAGAAGTGATTCAGGATGCTATTCCTTTCAAAACAGTATTAAAGGAATTGTTAAATGAAAAGTCTGTTGTACTTGCCTGCACTTCAGAGGGCAGTAAATATATCTTTTTGTACAAATGATTGCAAATTATTTGTTGAAACATTAAATGTTCAAGGTCATTATGCACAATTAATGTGTGACTTTTCATATAGTAGGAGCCCCAGCAGGGGTCCACGTGCACCCCCCTTATTTTTTTTTCTAGTCTGGATTTTTTGCATCCTTAGGACCTCTAAAATAAGGATTTGGGTGATCCCCGGAACAAAACCTGTCCAAAATGTGTTTTTTGCAATGTTTTATTACCCCTACGATACCTGTGGGATTGCTGCCAGAAATGCCGGTCAGACTGTCTTTCAAAGAGTGTAGCACGCTCAAATTTTGAGCGAGCCCAAAGATAGAGATATCAATTTATTCGGGACAACCTCAGGTTTCCAGTGTGACCAAGTTTGTCATGCTACCTTGTCGGGAAGTGAGCTAAAAACCTAATGATTTAAAGTCAGATGAAAATGTTGTGAGGGAAAAACAGCCATCTACATGTTTTCAAATGGTCCCTTGACCTGTCACCTAAATGTATGTGAATGGAAATGGGTTATATGGGTACCTACAGGCCTCCCCTATCCAGACATACCTCATTTGTGTGAATCTAATGCAGTTTTGGGGGAGAACCATGCAGTAATTTGCATGCAGTAGCCTACAAATATGTCATTTCCGCCTATATACAAAATGGTGTATTTGACTATTTCTGCACACTGGGGGTTCATAAACAGTCACAGAATTGCATGAATTGGGTATGACTGGATAGCTGAGATGCTTGTGCATCAAATCCGCCTATTCAATTGTGATTTTAGTCCATTAAGTAGTGTATTGGCACAAATGGTGCTTATTGCTTATCATGAGCAATAATTCAATCACTCTTTGAAATGAACATTGGAGGATTTATTCACGTGTGCTAAACAGTAATTTCACCAAATGTAGCCATTTAGTAACTATGTATGAAATGCAATAACTTATGGTCATAGGAGCAAGAAATATTGCAAACATTAACTACTGTAGGAACCAGGGACATGTCCCCTATAGAGGAAGCTTGATTTTAGTAGTTCTCTTCATCATCATAATTTTTTTTGCTTCAATGGTCTCATCTTGCTCTTCTTCCTCTTCTTCACTATCTGCCTCCTGTGTGAGTATGTCAACCAGAGATGGAGGCATTATGGGTCTAGCAGTCCACAGTACTCCATAGTACTCCACAGTACTCCATCTTCATTCTTCTCCCATCCCTGGTGAAAATCATTTTGTAATATATACATGTTCTTGTGATACATAAAAAAGCAAACACAGTTAACAATATAATATTATTTACCAGATGTAGGTCATTTAGGCTGCTCAGAGATGGGCGTAGCTGCCTGTTTGTAACCTGCCACTCCAAAATAAAGTTAATGCAGTGCATGTGAAGATGATACACAAGATGGTCAGAGAGGATGAGTCCCTCTCAGCTAAGTCTGAAGTGGACCTTAGACACCTCCCACCATCACAATGCTGTCGCCATCCACCACAGTGCTGTCTCTCCACCCACAACCATAGAGTTGCAGGTTACAAGCGGGCAGCTACCTTGGACTGCTGGACCGATAATGCCTCCATCTCTGGTTGACATATTCACACAGGAGGCAGATAGCGAAGAGAGATAGAGATAAGAAGAGGAAGAACAACAAGTTGAGACCATTGAAGCAGAGACTTTTGATGATAAAGAGGAATACTAAAATCAAGCTTCTTCTGCAAGAGGAATTATGTATGGGACATGTCCTTGGTTCCTACAGTAGTTTATGTTTGCAATTTTTCTTCCTCCTATACCATTAGTTATTGCATTTCATACATGAGCTCTTGAGGATATTATTGTGTTAAGTTACTGTGTGTTTAGAGTAATGACTGTTCAGGGGAAGGAACTGTTCATGATTTGTCCTGGACCTGATGGACCTGTACCTGCTCCCAGAGGGCAGCATGCTGAACAGGTGATGGTTTGGATGGAAGTGATCACTGAGAATTGCTGTAGCTCTGGAGAGGCAGCGGGAGCTAGCAATATAGTCTAGGGAGGGAAGTGGACAGCTGATCACTTCTTCTGCAGACCGTATCACTCTCTGCAGTCTCTTCCTGTCAGTCACAGTGCAGCCAGCATACCATACAGATGGCATGGCATACACCAGCAAACTCTCAATTGAGATGAGAAGGTCTTCCTGCAGTTTGTTCCATCTCAAGATCCTCGGAGGGGGAGACGTTGCTGGGCCTTCTGGACGAGGACAGTTATGTCAGCTGACCACGATAGATCCTCTGAGATATGGATCCCTACAAACTTAAAGGTGGAAACCCTTTCCGCAAGGTCAGGAGGGGGGGGGGGGTCAGTCTTGTGCCTCCAAAAGTCAGGATGGAAGAGCTTGTCACCAACTTTAACAGACTGTGGATGGTTAGAAAGAAAATTCTTAATCCAAGCACAGGTGGTAGGAGGGAGGTTTAGTGTGACCAGCTTGTCTAGTATGATGGTATTGAATGCCGAGCTGTAGTCTAAAAGCATCCTAACTTTCCCTGAAAATGGAGTAAGTGTGGAGGATGCCACCCTATTCCAGCTGAGATGAAGATGTGCTTTCGTGGTTGCCATGCTAGTGGAGTAAAGGTTAAAGGCCTGGAAGTGGAGATGAACTGGGTCCTTTCTGCCGTCAATCATCAAGGGAAATGTCAACTCCCTGCCCATCAAGAGTGATGAGCCGGAGATATTGGACTCAGAAAGTAGATTGTTTCAAAATCATAACAATTGTGTACATCCCACCAACGGCTGCTGCTCAAGTTCAATGCAAAGTTTTCCATGCAGTCGTTGCAGGATACAGGCCAAACATCCTGAGGCACTGACCTCAATGACGTTTCCCTGATGGACTCACTGGGGGATGTGGTGGAGAGATGCACACTGAAGATGGAGGAGGCCATTCTGAATAACTTGGATCATCCTCTTCATGACACCTTGATGGACCAGGAAAGCAGTGGTGGTGGACGGCTCCTCTGTCTTCACTGCAGGACGAAGAAAGCCATCAGGCTGAAGGTAGCTACAAAGAGTCTTCTCTTCTGCAAATTGTCAGAAGACTCTTCTGTGAATGGTCGATCACAGACAAATTAATTTGTATTCGTATTTGTAACAGAAGTCCAAGGATGTTCCAGGTAGCGGCCTCGGTGGACCTGCTTGTCTTGTAGGCAAACTGATGGGAAGCAGTCCTTGATGTGCTTTAGGACCAGCCTCTCAAAGCACTTAGTGACCACGGGTGTTAGGGTGATGGGTCTGAAGTCAATGAGGCCGCTGATGGTGGTGGATTTGGGAACAGGGATTATGGTGGCTGATTTCAGGCAGTGAGGGACAGTGGCTTGTGTCAGTGAGAGGTTGAATATTTTTGTAAATACAGTAGACAGCTTAAGACACTTAAAATACTTTGCCAGGAATTCCGTCAGGATCAGCAGCTGTCTTCTGATTCACTGACTTAAACACACTTGTGAACCTGATGTTCTTTGAGGGAGAGTGTGCGTGGATATGCTCAGAGGAAACTATGGGCAGCGGTGTGTGGGAGGCTGGAATGCTTTGGGTTTCTCAAAGCGGGTAAAGAAGTGGTTTAGCTCCTCTGTTAAAATGACCTTACAGACCCAGCCATGTTGCCCTGATAATATGTGTTTTAGGCCTTCCCACACTTGCCTGGGGTTGTTGTTTAACATGTAATCCTTCAACTTGTTCTTATCGGCTTTATTGCTCAAGACAAGCAATAAGCACCATTTATGCCAATACACTACTTAATGGACTAAAATCACAATTGAATAGGCGGATTTGATGCACAAGCATCTCAGCTATCCAGTCATACCCAATTCATGCAATTCTGTGACTGTTTATGAACCCCCAGTGTGCAGAAATAGTCAAATACACCATTTTGTATATAGGCGGAAATGACATATTTGTAGGCTACTGCATGCAAATTACTGCATGGTTCTCCCCCAAAACTGCATTAGATTCACACAAATGAGGTATGTCTGGATAGGGGAGGCCTGTAGGTACCCATATAACCCATTTCCATTCACATACATTTAGGTGACAGGTCAAGGGACCATTTGAAAACATGTAGATGGCTGTTTTTCCCTCACAACATTTTCATCTGACTTTAAATCATTAGGTTTTTAGCTCACTTCCCGACAAGGTAGCATGACAAACTTGGTCACACTGGAAACCTGAGGTTGTCCCGAATAAATTGATATCTCTATCTTTGGGCTCGCTCAAAATTTGAGCGTGCTACACTCTTTGAAAGACAGTCTGACCGGCATTTCTGGCAGCAATCCCACAGGTATCGTAGGGGTAATAAAACATTGCAAAAAACACATTTTGGACAGGTTTTGTTCCGGGGATCACCCAAATCCTTATTTTAGAGGTCCTAAGGATGCAAAAAATCCAGACTAGAAAAAAAAATAAGGGGGGTGCACGTGGACCCCTGCTGGGGCTCCTACTAATACCAAAATCTAGCCACACAAAATATGTCTCTTCTATGTTTTGGTGTTTTAATGCAAATGCTCAGATTCTAGATTTTTTAGCATGTCAACAATGAAGTTTCTGCCCTAATTGTTCACTTATACCCCTTTCCCACTGGCCCAAAAACCCGTTTAAACCCGCTAACAATCGGCTTTTGGTGGCAGTGGGAAAGGCGCACCGAGCCGCGTCAAACGACTCGGCAAGCGACGCGGGTTAAAATCGCCTTTAATCGGCTCGGCTCTGCTCGGCTTGCAGTGGGAACGCCAGACCCGCGTCAACCCGCTAATTTACGTGATGACACTGAACGTTACGTGACGCTACGTCATCGCGCCGGTCGCGTCTCATATCACGTACCAAAACAAAGCTCTGCTCCGCTCTGCTCAGCTCTGCTCTCATCCGAGACTGGGATCAAAAGATCAGAGAACACTGACCAAAAACGATAGAAAAAAAGAAAAGAAAAGAAGCGACAGTCTGTTTAACTGACGTGTTGTGCCGCAGACGTCCGTCATCCGGCCGCAGCAGACTCTCTGTCCTCCGCGGTCCTGGTGCTCCAGGTCAGCCAGCCAGAGAGTCTGCCTCGGCGGACGGACACTCCGCGGCGGGCGGCTGTGGCATGACTGTGTGTGTCTCTTGCACCGCGGATGAGAGCGGGGCGACTGGTTTATGCTCTGTCTGATCCCTCAGCGGGGGGGCAGACTCGGCTCATTTTGGTCAATGGGAAAGGGGCCAAATGCCGATTGTTAGCGGGTCGACCCGCGTTTAAAAAACCCGCGTCGACCCGCTAATTTTAGTGGGAAAACGGCTTTAGACTGCAGCCAAAAATGTACACTGAGTTCAAAAAGTCTAAGGTCACATATACCAGCGGACTTATCTCAGCACAAAAAATTGTCTTTTCACATTTGTCTCCATGCATGGAAATCTTGAAATCAATCAGTCTTGGTAACATATTTTTCTGTAGATTGAACGATGAATTTGACAGTTCTGTCAGTTTAAAATGGAATCATTCACATAGCAAAGTTAAACTTTTTGGCGACTCTAAATCCATTGTTTGTTCTTGAAATTACATACCTTACTCCCCAAATGTAGCTATTATCTAAAGTTTGAACTTCCGTAATATAATTGCTTCCAAGTCCCTTAAAAGCAGGTGCTTTTTTGATCTGTCTTTTCAATCTAAAGCAGTTTTAGCCCATTTTTGCACTCAGTCAAGGTCAGTTTTGTCTAAAATTCCTTTTCATCTCTTTCTTCTTCTAAAAACAAGACATTGCACCATTCACTGTGTTAAAAAATACAATGTTTTATACAATTTTGAATAAGGATAAGACACCCAAGAAATTGTTCTCTTACATTTACCCATGTATATAAAACAAGCAGCTCTGTGGCTATATTGCATACACTTAACATTAAAAGGTTGTATGTGATTGGTGGCTCAGATACAAAGTTGGTTAAATTGACTAGGACAGAAAAAATAGGCTATTGAGACAAATGTAACATAAATTAAACAATAAGATAAGGAGCTGCAGTGATGGTTATTTTTTCACATTATGTTTTAATATAAAAGAAATCAGTGGGTTAAGAAATTGATTGCTATTCATTTAGTTTTTTTTTTGTTTGTTTGGTTGTTTTTTCAAGCAGAGTACAATTATCTGCTGACTATTCGAGTCAATCTCAACCCCTCTGGCAACACAGCAATATGTAATCGGATGAGACTGAAAACATGTCCACCAGCAATAGAAATGATTGAAAATGCACTCTGACTGAACTTATGCAGGACTTGTAACACTGTGTGCTTCCATTTACATCATTCATGTTTCCCTGGCATGCTCAGAATTATTTGCTTTGCAGTCCTACTATGCAGTGAGTTGCACTGATGCTTTTCATGCACTCGTGACCCTGGCATACTGCTCTATACATGAACAAATGATAAATCCAAATCACTATCATGGTACTGATGTGCCAGCATCTATATGACTTGTCATTTTAAGTGTCAGGTGGTAAAACATATGCACCATACTTTGTGTCAGTAACTATTTGAAGGAATAACAAAATGTCTCATGGCTTGTAAGCTTTAAACTGTCCAATGTGTAAGAATATTATAAAATAGAATATTTTCACAACCTCGTCCAAGGGCCCAAATATTGCACCAGCAGTCAAACAAATGAAGAATTCTTCACTCGCTTTATTGGGAACCATTCCAACTGCATTGTAAAATGTCAAGGTAACTTCTCTGTTCAAAAGCCCTCACTCGATTCACTGAGGTTGAGAACCATTGATTTGACTTGTAATTTTGAGTTTGAGTTTATTGAGTTTGAGTTTATTTCGATCAGCACAAAATAAATAGAACCACAAAAGAAAAAAACAGTTACAAATCCCTCTAAAAGCAGGGCTGCATGGCTGATCGAAAGGGTCAGGGCTGAAGCTACAAGCTTATAGATGCCCTAACCTTTATACCATACATGTAAATATACAGTATACATACCGTACCTATACTTAAACAAACAAGCATACATGCCATCTACACACACATATACACACCTACATGTACAAAATACCAAGCAAAAATAGACATTTAACATTTGTCCCATAAATCATTTTAATTCATATCCGAGTGTGTAGAACAGATGGTTTTTAAGCAGGTCTTAGAATTCCTATATTCAACCACATGAATAATTAGCCTGACTTTAAGAGCAGCCATCCACTGAAACAGCTCTGTTGTGGATTGTCTTTCTGTGATAGACAACCTAAGGGCAGCAAGAGCTGCAGCTCAGTCTTTCACCACACATCACTTTCTGTAGTTAGCCTGGCTCTCGCCAGGCCCTTGTAGTTCCGCAAAGCTACGCTGAGCTCCACACAAGGGTCTGGGACTGCTCCATAGGCGATTCATTTCAGAAGGCGGGGCCTTGTAAAAAAAATCTTGTATGTGATTGGATAAACCACTTGTCCGTTATCTTGAATGACGTGCTACTTCAGCCACTCACATCGTTCTCTGTTCATCTTTCAAAGAATTAATATTCGATAGATTCGACAAAACAGTTGAAATAGCAGAATCAATGCCAACGCACGACTCCTCACTGCGAGCCGCCATTGTTGTTTGACTCAAACAGTCGCTTCAGCGCTACGTCACACCTCAGAAAGTCCCGCCCGGCGATCCTGATTGGTTCATTATTTTTTGCTCCGGGGAAGAAGTTTGCATTGGCCTCGAGTCCAGACCCTTGTGTGAAGCTGAGCGTAGCGCCTCTGGTGGAGCTTTGCGGAACTACAAGGGTCTGGCGAGAGCCAGGCTAGTCTGTAGTCTCCAACATGGGAATCTTAGACAAAACACTGTGTTTATTTACAAGTCACCAAGTGTTCCTTCAGTGTTTCTTGGCAAGAACAGACATCCTACTCCATTACTTTCCCATTGGAATGCCTCAAGGATTGGTACTTGGAGCTCTACTTTTCACAATGCACTTCACCTCCTTTGGCCCAATTATCCTATTACATGGCTTCTCATACCATTACTATGCAGACAACACCCAACTGTGCCTCTCATTGGAGCAAGACTAACCTGTGGTCTCTGCAGTGCATTGATGTTGCTCTGTCTCTCTGTCTCATTCACATGGACAGAGGGACGCCTCCTTAAATCAACATGTCTCAGGGTGAACTTCTTGTGATCCCAGCTCATCAGTCTCTCCATCAAAATCTCAATTTATTGTAGTAGCCCATCTGCTCTTTGATCAGCCTAAAAGGTGTTATGTGACCTGGCTACTCATGAGCACCCAAATCAAACTTAAGCCACTAATAATGCTCTTTCTTGGTCACTGTCTTGCATTGCCATCCCTGCACACAAGCCAATCACAGATCAGTCTTTTCTCATCCATGGGTCCCTGATGGTGGAACAAGACTGTATGTAGCATGTCTGCTCCTTTACCATCTTTACATACCTAACAAGCACTTGCTATGCACTTGAAGCACACTCACCTCCCTTGCACCTATTAAATAGGAGCTTTACTTACTTACTCCAGGGTTTCCTATTGCATTGAAGCTTTGGTGATGTTCCTCACTTGCTGGTCGCTGTGGATACAAATGTCAAAATATGAATGTTATGTAAATGTACTATGATAGTTGTTAGAACAACATGAGTTCCACCTACATTAAAGTGTATTTGTAAAGTCCAGTGATCCATCACAGCCATTTAATCAACCCACCAGGTTTGGGAAGAGCAACAGCTGAGTTCACAGGTATGACATGGTCATGAAACTTTTGTTACATTTTAGTGTTTACATAATGTTCAGTGCTCAGAAACCCAAATGAATAAACTCATATTTCATTGCAGAGCAGATATTAACCCCTTCTTGCACTGCTGTCTCTCACTTTTTCACACTGCTTGAGTAACTTGCATCAGCTGCTCACCTACACCCATCATCACTGTGGTGTGTGGTCAGATGTCAGCTGTTGCAGTAGACAGTAATGCATAGTGAGGTGCTGCTGTGACAGCACGTGAAACACCTGAATGAGTGGATACTGAATGGCAGCATGTGCATTATTTTTTGTCTTGTTGCGGTAAGATTTACAGGTAATTTAAACTCTATTCTGTGTTTTATGGAGCTTAAGATTTTATTTTGTTGCCAGTGGAGCTTGTGAAAGTCTTCCACCTTAACTGACCGTGTGCTTGTCTGCGTTTCCCCTTGATTCTTTGATCGCTCCAAAGACTTACTTACTCTTCTCTCCATTTTGCTCCTTTTAATTATTTTACACAGTAGAAAGCTGAGCTGCTTTGATGCCAGAAGATGTCTTCCTTTCTCTCTCTTTTCATGAATACTCTAGTGATTCCCATCTTCACTGACTCTCACTCTGCTCTCTATCTCTCTCTATTAGTTGCTCCCGTAATCTGCCCTGCAGTGGTGTTACAAGTCCCACTAAAGCCAATTAAAGGAGCCAGAAACAAATTTATAATTTGGCAAAATGGCCCTTAAATTGAAATTGTTAAAAGATATATATGATTCTAAATCCTGCAGATGAGTTCATGCTCCTCTCCTTCTCCTCAGGGGAACAGAGAAGAGCATATGCCCACTCATGCCCAAATGGAAGTGCAGTCCTATCAGCATGCATGCACACACATAGACAGAAATGGAAGTCATTCGGGCACACAGACATTAGTTAACACACAGAGCCAGACAAGGTCACATGACAGATATGTGTGCTGTAACTTTTAAACCCCATGTCTAATGAATTATTAAACCAAAACATAATACTGCTCTGCTCACATTGCAGAACAGCCAAAGGCTTTTATACTGCAATAACACAAGTGTACCATAGCCTCCTATTGCCTTCTTGTTTTTTTGGGGGGTGGGTTTGTTTGTGTGTGTGTGTGTGTGTGTGTATATATACAGTATATATAGTCCTCTTTTTATTTTACTCTTTGCTACTTTATCTCTGGCCAGTTTCTTGCCGATTTTATTGTTATCATAGTGGCTACTGTATCTCTGTCTTCTCTAACACGTTCACAACAGTGCTGAAGATGCAGAAGATGAAAAATTGATTGGCATTACCATTTAATCAATAGACGGACATGAAAATGTGATGCGGCTTCTCCCGGGGCGCTGTTGATGGAGAGGAGCTAGATATTTTTGGCGTGGAGGGAAACGCCTCAGAGACCTCGAAGATACAGGTCAACACACACATAAAGGCCAAGTGTATGTGTGTGTGTGTGTGCATCAATGTGTGTGTGTGTGTGTGTGTGTGTGTGTGTATTTCTTCTGGGAGTCAAAAAGTGGAGTTATCAGGCTTGGATGATTGGCAGACAGGGGAGAGGGGAGGGTTTCATTGTATTTGCTTCGGATTAAAGACGAATGTGAGAGGGAGAGCTCCCATGAGACTGTGTGCGTGTGTGTGTGTGTGTGTGTGCGTGTGTGTCCCTACAGTCTCTGTTGCTGTCACATCTGATCTCAGCCCATCAAACCAACTGAAAGCTGAGTTGACAGACCTGTTTAATAAACACACACATATACGTATCAGGGAGAAAACTTTAAACAGACAATAAGATTCTCTGACTCAACTGCACCATTACATCATCTGTCCTTATTTCTGTAAAAATGCAGCTTGGTACACACACAATGATTGTAGTGGTTTATTGGTGTCTGTTATACATTTACTCGTTTTCAGATCATACTGTATAATCAAAAACCAAGGACAGATATGTACTGTAGATATCCACAGAAAAAATATGTCAGAGGTAAACAAAATCCCACCATGCTTAAAGTTTGTTTGTTCATCATTGATGTGCATTTCTTCGTCATGAAGTATAAAGTTGGTTGTAACTTGGTTATCACATGAATGAAGCTCTCAAATAGTGTGTTTCTGTTCAGCTTCTCTGTTTGTCTTGTCTTGTTTTCTGGCTCTGAACAAATTTCAAAGGCTTTTCTTTTTTGAATAATATTAAATTTTCTTTGATTTGATGTCAATCACAGTCTGTACACACCCACACACTCTTACTGGAGAGGTCTAGACAGATAAGAAGTGGAGACACCTGTGCGTGTGCGTGTGTGTGTGGCTGTAGATATTCTTTGATATTAGATCCTTTAGTGTTTGCAGCTCTAATTTGACCCATGTTAAAATTCCATAAAAGTACTGAAAAATACAAAAGCTTAAACTTTTCTTAGCAGGTAAAATGTTTTACCTGCTAACAAAAGTATTATTTTCCATAATTATAATATATTAATATTGCAATTGATAATATATGTACTTTAATAATAATATATGTACTTAGTGTACAGAGAGTTTGTAGTTCAAGATAAACATAACTGATGTATTTTATTGCTTATGATGAACAAAACAGAGAAATGTATAATCAATAATAATATATAATAACGATAAACAAAAATAATTCATTTTAACTTGTTTGTATTTTTTATTACAATCAATTTAATTAATTATTATGGAATCTTTTGTCTCGTGCCTTGTACCAATTCCATACATAACTGGAACAGTAACAGCAGTATTTTGTTAAGAAAAAATTGGAGCATAAAAATTTGTCATTGAAAACAAAAGCTGATCTGAAAAAGTGAAAAAACAGTGTTGAAATAAAACTACAGTCTCAAAATATTAAAATTTAATTTTGATGTTTCAAACAGAGTAAACAAAGTGAAAGGTCAGTGGCAGCAGATCAGATCTGACCATTACCTCATTTGATCTGACATAGAGAATGAGAGAATGTAATGAAGTCAGACTAATCAGCAGTAAAATTACAGACTAAATATTTTTGAACACTCACATTGTACTTACCTTTTCTGCTGCAGCACATTTCATGATAGCATGGCTTAAGTTGTAAATTAGTTGTGTTAGCATTGACAAGTGTTATTGCCAAGCATTATGTAGAGCAAATGATCCACCAGGGACACATGAATGATTTTGTTGTCCGTGTTCTCGTCACTTCAAATCTGGGACAGTCTCTGAAAAACCTGCTGTATTCCTCACTTCCTTTTTACAATGCATACTTCAATTGACTTTGTGTCGTTCTTTGAGTTAGCAGAAGCACCATATGTTTCCTGGAGCACAAAGAGCATTTGATTCCTTTAATGGCCCTCCTCTCCACTCTTTCTCTGATGTGTTTTCCTCTTCAGTCTTTCTTCTTGTCCTCTTCTTTTTGTTTCATTTCTCATGACCTGTCCTTTCCCTTTTACCTCATCTAATTTCCCCCTCCATCCATCTGTGTTTCTTTCTGTTTCCATTCATAAGCCTCTGTTTTTCTGATCTCCTCCTCTTCCATTGTGTTCACCACCTCTTCACCTTCCTCTAGCTACTTACCCCCATCAATTTTCTATGACTTTTTTTTTTCTTTGTACTTCTCAACCCTCCTCTGTCTTCCTTCTTGTCAGGTCAGGTGATTCATGACCTCTGTGTATTACAGAAACCCTCCTTTACTCATTATAGTGGCGGCAGATACAGTGTGAAATGAATATTCATACTACGCTCCTACTATAGCTTGCCACCCTGTCCAGCTTTTATTATACTTTTCTCTTCTGTTCCTGTCAGACGCCTGCATGAAAAACAAGCATAGTTGTTGAATGCTGAAACATGAGGACATTTAAGGATTCGATGTAGGTTGATTTATTCTGGAAGACTTGCTATTGTTGTGCTGACACACACATCCAAACCCCCTGTGAGACAAGCTTTTATACAAACACAGCAATATGGAACCACTTGGCCTGGAATCTGTGCGGTGAGAATCAAGGTTGACTGACTTACTGAAGGGCACGCCGGTAATTCACTACCTGGTTTAAAACTATGTACATGCAGTTTCCACAAAGTACAGGCACAACACACCAGAGAAATACAATTTGCACATTGCAAATGTCATCCTGTGTGTGTGTGTGAGTGTTCCAGCCAAAAGGTCAAATTTAAATTTTACAAGAGAAAACATACCAACATTCCCATGAAAACATTGTATCATTGTCTCGGTTCTACTCCGGGCTTGTATTTGATGCAAACAGCTTCATACGGTGTATTTGTAGAGTTTTGATACTGAAAACTTAAGCAATTAGAAAATTGATAATTCAGTTTTTGTTTTTCTTGCAGTACAGAAGAATTCATTAATCATACCTTTCTCAAGGCTGTCCTGTCTAAACATAGAAATATTTTCTGTAAAAGAAGCAATTAGAACCCATAGGTTTTTTTGTTTGTTTGTTTGTTTTCCCCCATTTTTTTCCTGGGTGACTTGTTGCAGCTGTAGTGATAATAGAAGGAACAGATGGAAGAGGTCAACAGAGTCTCCAGTAGTGTAAGCAGAGGTGCAGGGATGGAGCTACAAAACAGGATTTTCACACATGAGATCACTGTTAGTTTTAACCCATGACTGTTTGACAACCTAACTGCATGTATATTGGTGTAACCATGGCGACGGAGGTCCTCTACATTCTTTCTTCTTTTCCTTATGCCCTGTACACACTGTGCGATTTTGGCCGTCGCAGACGAAAGACGGCCGATCGTAGGAGAATCGTGGTGAAATCTTTGGTCGTAGCTCTAAATCGGCCGTCTTACGTCGCACAGTGAGACAGGTTCTACGACGGCCGTTGTCAGCGTCTTGCGACCAAAGACGACCTGCGATTAAATTCTGACAGTGTCAGAAAACTGCTACGACCTACGTCTACTAATCAGCTGATGGACGTCTATCAGTGGCGCAGGTGACAGGGACGAGCACTGATTTTCGAGTAAATAGTCATTAAATTAAAAAACGAATAGTTTATCTTGTCATGACTGGAGAGGTGTATATTCCTTTTTACTGTCGCAGAAAGAGGAGGAACATGGACAGACTCATACAGCCATCAGAAAAGTTGTGTGTGAAACTCTGTCCAAAAAAAACAAAAAACCCATGTGAGGACTATGATGAGGAGCGGTCGCCTACCGGAGAATACTGACGTGTTTACGGCGGGAGAGGTGACTTCGTCCTCGTTTAGATGTGCTCTCATTACGTGACGGTACTGCTGTGATGTTCTCTGGTACCAATACAGGCCGTGATTTCATTTTTAAATAATGGACAACTGGTGGTAGCTACTGCTCCACTGGTGCCGGTGACTTGTGTCTGTGTGTGAAGAGGGAGAGAGGGAGGGAGATGGGAGAGAGGGAGAGAGGGAGGAAGGGGGGGGGGGGAAGCGGGCGACCTGCGATTCAGTAGAACGATCATCGTACAGTCTGCACACGTCAAACTTGACGTCGTAGCAAAATCGCACAGTGTGTAGAGGGCATTAAAGGTGCATTCACACCGGACCTTTTACTTTTTTGAGGCTGTCGCTGGTATCACCCCTTTGTTATCGCGACATCGCTCAGCTGCAATGGCTCGACAGTTTGGCACAATACAACAGACTCAGATGACACAAGAACTCCACAGCCATGTCTCTTTGTATACACCGGCACCACCGGGATTACAGCAGCCAATCAGCGTTGAGCGCCAAGCGACTGATGACCAGCGAAATGACATTGACTTGGGATTACTCTGTCGCTGTCGCTCGGAGCCTCAACGTTTTTTCACCTGAGCGAATATTCGCTCAATCGCCTGTTTGCATTGACTTAAAGGGATAGTCCACCAAAAATTCAAATTTCACTCATTATCTACTCACCCTCATGTGGACTAAGGGCTGGGAGAAGTTTCAGAGTCCTCCGTGCCTTCTCTGAGTTACAGCGGGGCTCCGTGCAGCACTGCATGTCCATATGACGGTAGCGAACGGAGCTCACTTTTCTACACCAGAAAACATCCAAATACCTCCATGCTGCTCGTCTGTAATGTCCCTCTTGTATTGAAGCCCCAATATGAGAAATTGTTCCGAAAAAAATTAAATAAATCTATATTTCAAGCTTGTTTGTAGTGGAAGCTCCTCTTCCTGGTCCGTCCAAATCTTGCGCGATTACTGACGCCGGCGCAAATTTTGGGTGAACTATCCCTTTAATATGCAAACTCGTCGCCAGTGGAAAAAAAAAAAAAAGGCCCGGTGTGAACGCACCTTAACTATTTGGAAGTTTTCTCTGCCATAGAAAGAGGTGATCCTGCTGGGAGCAAGTGGTGGTGAAGAGCTTTGTTATGTTAGATAAGAGGTTGTCTACGCCCTTTGAGCAGTGCCTGGCCTTCTGGACAGACTGGAAGCTACAGTGAGTCCCTATCAGAAAGAGACTAACGTCAGTAAAAGCAAAGACATGAAAAACTAATTGTTGCCACTGGAGACAGATGAGTGAAGGACAGGGGTGGACTGAGACAAAAATTTGGCCCTGGACTTTTTGGTCCAGACCGGCCCACTATCTGCGCGCGGATATTTTGCCAACTAGCACCGTTGATGTACATACAAACACACAAGCTCTTAATAACACCACTACTAAACGATATACAATATACAACAAAGTAGAGGAATAGTGTGGAATAAGTTAAGTTTGGACAAGATAACATGCACATAGCCTAATGGGTCTGCATGCAATCAGAACTTTGGCTAGTTGGCTAAAGTATGGAAAACAATAGTACAATTATCTGAAAAATGGACAAACACTAATTTTATCTTAGAAAGACAGTACAGCTCAACATAATGTATAGACAATGAAGCATGACCAGAAATACTTGTAATTAGTGTACTGCATCATGAGTATTATGTATGCAGAATGATGTTTTACTGTAACAGTAGTTAATTAGTGTTTTATTAATTTTAACTGTATAATGTTTAACTGTTGAAAGGACAATAAACCATAAACACTGACTGAAAAAAACATGGAAAGCATTTGTTAAGTTGTTAGCTCAATGTCCTTCATGACCAAATTTGAGTGAGGGCACTTTAATAAAAGCAACTAATCAATTAATCAGGATACTATATGAATATAGTTATTGTTTTCCAATACTTTAGATAACTAGATTTAGCTGTAACCCACCACACCATCAGAGTTATTAGCTATAGCTATTTATTATGTCAAGTAAAGTTCATAGCAACCGTTCTGGACCACAGTATTTTAATGAATGTTTATCCACACCATTCTGGAAAGCACATACCTGCTTAACACGGTTATCACTACCTCCTTCACATGGTGGAGAGTCTTCCTCAACACTTATTTATTCAGCCTCCTCCTGCACCATAAAGCCTCACTCTCTTCAGACTCACGTGAAGGACCTGCTGCTGAAGCTGCAGCATCGGTGCTTCTAGCCCTGGCCAGGCCAGGCGGCCCCTGATCTGCGTAATTGTTGTACTTTCAGCAGTCTGTGCTGCTAGAGCTTTTCTTTTTCTGTTACTTTCCTCCATTTTTCTGCGCTGCCTTTGCGTTTTTTTTTTACTTTTCTTTTCTGTTTTCGTGCGCTGGTGTGTTGTTTTTTTCTCTCTCTCGCTCTCGCTCTCATCATGACTCCTCATCATTAAAAGTGATTGGACGAGGGGGGGTCTAGAACATGCGTGGGTGGGACTCCTGGGCCTCTGTAGCCTCTCATAGGGCCATTGGGCCAGGTAGACAAGCCACTGGGCCAATCGTCACCTCTCTGCTGAGTCTGCAGATGAGCACTGTGGGCCGAGCCGATGCATGTCTCTCTCCCCTGGCCGGGAGAGGCGAGGCGTGGCGAAAAAAAAAGTTAAATTAAATAAATAGATAAATTAAAAACGGCCGCCTATCGGCCCATTAGTGACCGGCCCACCGGGAAAACTCCCGGTACTCCCTATGGCCAATCCACCCCTGGTGAAGGAGCTAAGTTTCTTATGGACTGTTAATTGAACAGCTAATTTCACTGACGAAGAGATCCTTTAACCAAGTAGTTTCTGTGTTGAAACCAAACCACGACCATCCCAGAACCTTTACCATTGTTACCATGACAACAGAGGCCAGTATGCCTGATGCTGTTAGACACCATGGGTCAATACACTACACAAGCAACCTGCTTTTTTGAGGTTGAAGGTCTTGCTGCTGCACTGCCTTGAGTTGTCAATAGAGCTTGAAATTGACTGTTTGGGTCAAAAAAAAGTCAAGTGTTGTGAATCTCAATGGGCAAAATTGATTATCTTGACATTGACATATCTGTGCTTAGTCAATGTGGACTAACACAAAACTAACTGTTAACATGTTCTGTTTCAACATTAAAACTTATTCTCTACACATGCTGGGACTGAAAAACAGCCCTGGACTTTCAAGGGTAGACAATAAGGGAAATTTGCCACTGGCCCGCTTTTGAAGATCACTGGCCCCACCATTCTAACCACTGGCCCAAGACAATAGGTATCGATCCCCATATTAACGAAAAAACAACATATCCCAGCCAATTCCTGCGGTCTCGCCATCGAGGCCGATTCTGATACTTTCTGATACCATTACTAGTCAATTTCCAACATTCTTGATACTTATTCAACACCACGATCTTGTAGTTTCTTGAGATTTTGGGGGATTATTTTGTTATATGTATTTTAGTGATTATGTATGAGTTGGTATATTTGTGTTTAATTTTTGTATGTTGTTATTTATTTGAGTCTGAGGATTTATATCCTGTATCAGATATTTTTCATTCAATTTCATTAAAGAAGGTCAAAAAAAGTGCTTTTAAATTCATCAGGCTACTTTATTTAATAAATAAATAACTGTTTCACATATTTAGCCTCCACTGTGGTTTAACAATGAAGTAAAAACAGAGTTAAAATGGTAAATATGCCTCAACACAAACATGAAGTTATGTAGTCATGAAGAGGGAGAGAGGGAGGGAGATGGGAGAGAGGGAGAGAGGGAGGAAGGGGGGGGGGGGAAGCGGGCGACCTGCGATTCAGTAGAACGATCATCGTACAGTCTGCACACGTCAAACTTGACGTCGTAGCAAAATCGCACAGTGTGTAGAGGGCATTAAAGGTGCATTCACACCGGACCTTTTACTTTTTTGAGGCTGTCGCTGGTATCACCCCTTTGTTATCGCGACATCGCTCAGCTGCAATGGCTCGACAGTTTGGCACAATACAACAGACTCAGATGACACAAGAACTCCACAGCCATGTCTCTTTGTATACACCGGCACCACCGGGATTACAGCAGCCAATCAGCGTTGAGCGCCAAGCGACTGATGACCAGCGAAATGACATTGACTTGGGATTACTCTGTCGCTGTCGCTCGGAGCCTCAACGTTTTTTCACCTGAGCGAATATTCGCTCAATCGCCTGTTTGCATTGACTTAAAGGGATAGTCCACCAAAAATTCAAATTTCACTCATTATCTACTCACCCTCATGTGGACTAAGGGCTGGGAGAAGTTTCAGAGTCCTCCGTGCCTTCTCTGAGTTACAGCGGGGCTCCGTGCAGCACTGCATGTCCATATGACGGTAGCGAACGGAGCTCACTTTTCTACACCAGAAAACATCCAAATACCTCCATGCTGCTCGTCTGTAATGTCCCTCTTGTATTGAAGCCCCAATATGAGAAATTGTTCCGAAAAAAATTAAATAAATCTATATTTCAAGCTTGTTTGTAGTGGAAGCTCCTCTTCCTGGTCCGTCCAAATCTTGCGCGATTACTGACGCCGGCGCAAATTTTGGGTGAACTATCCCTTTAATATGCAAACTCGTCGCCAGTGGAAAAAAAAAAAAAAAGGCCCGGTGTGAACGCACCTTAACTATTTGGAAGTTTTCTCTGCCATAGAAAGAGGTGATCCTGCTGGGAGCAAGTGGTGGTGAAGAGCTTTGTTATGTTAGATAAGAGGTTGTCTACGCCCTTTGAGCAGTGCCTGGCCTTCTGGACAGACTGGAAGCTACAGTGAGTCCCTATCAGAAAGAGACTAACGTCAGTAAAAGCAAAGACATGAAAAACTAATTGTTGCCACTGGAGACAGATGAGTGAAGGACAGGGGTGGACTGAGACAAAAATTTGGCCCTGGACTTTTTGGTCCAGACCGGCCCACTATCTGCGCGCGGATATTTTGCCAACTAGCACCGTTGATGTACATACAAACACACAAGCTCTTAATAACACCACTACTAAACGATATACAATATACAACAAAGTAGAGGAATAGTGTGGAATAAGTTAAGTTTGGACAAGATAACATGCACATAGCCTAATGGGTCTGCATGCAATCAGAACTTTGGCTAGTTGGCTAAAGTATGGAAAACAATAGTACAATTATCTGAAAAAATGGACAAACACTAATTTTATCTTAGAAAGACAGTACAGCTCAACATAATGTATAGACAATGAAGCATGACCAGAAATACTTGTAATTAGTGTACTGCATCATGAGTATTATGTATGCAGAATGATGTTTTACTGTAACAGTAGTTAATTAGTGTTTTATTAATTTTAACTGTATAATGTTTAACTGTTGAAAGGACAATAAACCATAAACACTGACTGAAAAAAACATGGAAAGCATTTGTTAAGTTGTTAGCTCAATGTCCTTCATGACCAAATTTGAGTGAGGGCACTTTAATAAAAGCAACTAATCAATTAATCAGGATACTATATGAATATAGTTATTGTTTTCCAATACTTTTAGATAACTAGATTTAGCTGTAACCCACCACACCATCAGAGTTATTAGCTATAGCTATTTATTATGTCAAGTAAAGTTCATAGCAACCGTTCTGGACCACAGTATTTTAATGAATGTTTATCCACACCATTCTGGAAAGCACATACCTGCTTAACACGGTTATCACTACCTCCTTCACATGGTGGAGAGTCTTCCTCAACACTTATTTATTCAGCCTCCTCCTGCACCATAAAGCCTCACTCTCTTCAGACTCACGTGAAGGACCTGCTGCTGAAGCTGCAGCATCGGTGCTTCTAGCCCTGGCCAGGCCAGGCGGCCCTGATCTGCGTAATTGTTGTACTTTCAGCAGTCTGTGCTGCTAGAGCTTTTCTTTTTCTGTTACTTTCCTCCATTTTTCTGCGCTGCCTTTGCGTTTTTTTTTTACTTTTCTTTTCTGTTTTCGTGCGCTGGTGTGTTGTTTTTTTCTCTCTCTCGCTCTCGCTCTCATCATGACTCCTCATCATTAAAAGTGATTGGACGAGGGGGGTCTAGAACATGCGTGGGTGGGACTCCTGGGCCTCTGTAGCCTCTCATAGGGCCATTGGGCCAGGTAGACAAGCCACTGGGCCAATCGTCACCTCTCTGCTGAGTCTGCAGATGAGCACTGTGGGCCGAGCCGATGCATGTCTCTCTCCCCTGGCCGGGAGAGGCGAGGCGTGGCGAAAAAAAAAGTTAAATTAAATAAATAGATAAATTAAAAACGGCCGCCTATCGGCCCATTAGTGACCGGCCCACCGGGAAAACTCCCGGTACTCCCTATGGCCAATCCACCCCTGGTGAAGGAGCTAAGTTTCTTATGGACTGTTAATTGAACAGCTAATTTCACTGACGAAGAGATCCTTTAACCAAGTAGTTTCTGTGTTGAAACCAAACCACGACCATCCCAGAACCTTTACCATTGTTACCATGACAACAGAGGCCAGTATGCCTGATGCTGTTAGACACCATGGGTCAATACACTACACAAGCAACCTGCTTTTTTGAGGTTGAAGGTCTTGCTGCTGCACTGCCTTGAGTTGTCAATAGAGCTTGAAATTGACTGTTTGGGTCAAAAAAAAGTCAAGTGTTGTGAATCTCAATGGGCAAAATTGATTATCTTGACATTGACATATCTGTGCTTAGTCAATGTGGACTAACACAAAACTAACTGTTAACATGTTCTGTTTCAACATTAAAACTTATTCTCTACACATGCTGGGACTGAAAAACAGCCCTGGACTTTCAAGGGTAGACAATAAGGGAAATTTGCCACTGGCCCGCTTTTGAAGATCACTGGCCCCACCATTCTAACCACTGGCCCAAGACAATAGGTATCGATCCCCATATTAACGAAAAACAACATATCCCAGCCAATTCCTGCGGTCTCGCCATCGAGGCCGATTCTGATACTTTCTGATACCATTACTAGTCAATTTCCAACATTCTTGATACTTATTCAACACCACGATCTTGTAGTTTCTTGAGATTTTGGGGGATTATTTTGTTATATGTATTTTAGTGATTATGTATGAGTTGGTATATTTGTGTTTAATTTTTGTATGTTGTTATTTATTTGAGTCTGAGGATTTATATCCTGTATCAGATATTTTTCATTCAATTTCATTAAAGAAGGTCAAAAAAAGTGCTTTTAAATTCATCAGGCTACTTTATTTAATAAATAAATAACTGTTTCACATATTTAGCCTCCACTGTGGTTTAACAATGAAGTAAAAACAGAGTTAAAATGGTAAATATGCCTCAACACAAACATGAAGTTATGTAGTCATTACTTTTATCCTCCAAGTAGTTCAGTGATATAACTGTTGTTCTCATTCATTCACGTTTAGGCTGTTTCCACAGATTGGTGCAAAACTGACTCATTGTTTCATTTTCAGCTCAGTTTTGCGTTTACACACGTTTTTTTGTTGTTGTTATTATGGTCTAAATGTCACGTGACGTGCCACCGCTGTGGCGCACACCGAACAGCTGGCGCCCCAGCGCGAGCTCTGGCCCGTGTGTAACGTTCGCGTCGGTCCCGACAGGACTCGACCCGACGCGCTGAGGAGGAGGGAAGTTTCATGGTTAAGAAAAAGGTTTTTATCGGTTCTTGTGACGACCTTCTATCAGCAGCAGTGAGTGAGCTGGAGCTGCAGCTGCAGCTGCTTGCAGGTGGTGCTGACGTGCCAGGGCACAGCGCTGGCTGCGCACAGAAAGTAGATGTCTCTGTCGTTGATCGGGTCGGGATCTCTTAGCACTAATTACCGAGACGATTTGACAGTTATCATTTCAAACCACAGGGATTTAATGTGAAATTAGATTTATTTATTTACTTGTTATATTTTTTTCAAGGCATTATTTTCACTGGCCCCACCGGGCCAGTGTTTGGAGCGTTCTGGTGGCCCTGACGGTTTGAAAAGTACGTCCGGGCCACCGGGCCATTTATATTGTCGACCCCTGACTTTGATTTGGCCCAGCCCAGTGAGATTCTGTTGTCACACACACACACACACACACACCTACACACCTGCCTCTTTGCTGTCTTTCTGCTCTAAAGCTGCTTGTCTGTTACTCTGAGCTAACAGATGTTGATGGATCTGTAGGGGCTCCTACTTTTGAGTTCTCAACGGGCCGGTCTGACCAGCCCAACATCCCCATGGTACAGTAATTAAAACCAGACCTCTATAAGGCTTGTTCATAAGCATTACTAAATGATCACGAGAGGCTTTTGGTCAACAGGTAGATCACAGATAAACACAGCTGTCAGGTATTTTATATATTAAAAAAAAGAAAGGCGACTGTGTAGCCTATCGGCCCATGGCCACCCTACCAGCCGTTAAGTAGCGTGAAATGCTCCCACACATTAGAAGATTTCAGTCCAAACATTTTCTCCGCCAGCTCTCCACTCTTCTTCTATGGTGTTTTACGGCAGTTTGCATCCATCAAGTTGCATTAGCCTACTGGCTCCGCTCAACAGGAAGTTAATAGCTGCGCCACATAATGAGTGACATATCAATCATGCAACACAACGAATCGATAATGAAATTTGTTGTCAACGCTTTTAATAATCGATTTTTATCGATTTTATCGATTTGTTGTTTCAGCCCTAATTTTCTGCTTAGCTTACATAATCACAGAGCCACTCCTGTTCTTTAACCCATTGAGTGATTGACGTCTATGGACGTCAATCAAAATCCAACGCTTGAGTGCCATTGACGTCCATAGACGTCAAATGCACTTTTCTGCGGCTGGTAAATGGGGACGCTCTCGTGCACACTGTGAGTAATTTTGGGGCTTCTGGGATGTGTAGAACGAAGAAGACTGTAGATCAGAGCAAGAAGTGAAGAAGAAGGACAAGACGAGCGCGATCGGTACAGAGATAACAAAGTTGGAAAAAGTTTCTATTTCTAGAGAAAAACGACGGGCAGAGCCTGGAACAAGTGTAACGTGGAGCTGGAAGAAGCTTAGCCACGGATGCTATTAGCATAGCTCCAGCATGAAGTGATCAGAGGAGGCAGGAAAGGTAAACTCATCTAGATGATCAGCACCTAAATGCCGAAGCGAAAGCGGATCGCGGAGTCAGTTTCACCGGTTGCTGTCTAACCGACGTGACGGCGAACTGAGAGATCAGCGCGGTGCGTCGCTGCCGCGGCCGCGTCCAGCAGAGAGGCTGAAGACGCCACGACGTCTCCCTCACTACTGCAGAGATGAGGGGATGAAGCAGGAGGAGAAGTAGGAGAGGGGAGGGGAGGGGGAGAGAGGGGGTGAGGGGGGGGGGGGGCGTAGGAGAGGCTGACGGGGCAGCAACCGCTCGTACTTGTTGTATTTTAGTTGTTGTTGTTTTGTTTTGTCTTTTTTTGGGGGGGGGGTCAATGAAAAAACATGTGAAATGACATTTTCAGATGTCTTACATATTTTTGAAGCCAAAATTAAAACGGATAAATCACTATTTTTCTTGAGAGACTCTCTTTCACAAAAATGCATTTTTCTCAGCTTTCTAGAAAAAAAGTGGTCTTTTTGGTGCAACCAGGCTCTATTCAACTTTAGATAAATCAAGAATGGAACAAGGTACAAACAAATGGTTTTCCCTAGTTATATAGAGAGTCTCCTCTTTCCTTTGAGCTGTTTGGTGTTTTCAGAGTCATAGTACAAAATATTCTCTGGGTCTTGACATATTACTCAAAATGCCCCAAAACGCTGGCACATGGCACTGACCATTTTATAAAAGGTCTGGCACTCAATGAGTTAATACAAACGT
>NW_028219930.1:0-12484 GCF_045865225.1 Trachurus japonicus | reverse complement strand
GTCTGTGTGTCTGTGTGTGTTAACCCTTCCCTGTCTCCGGCTCCAGGCTCTGGGATTCAGTATCTGCACGAGAACAAGATCATCCACAGAGACCTGAAACCTGAAAACATCGTTCTGCAGAACATCAACGGGAAGGTGAAACATCTGTCGCTCCGTTTCCTCCTCCTCTTCCTCCTCTTCTCCTTCCTCCTCTTCCTCCCTCCTCCTCTTCTTCTTCCTCCTCCTCCTCCTCCTCTTCTTCCTCGTCCCTCCTCTTCCTCCTCTTCTTCCTCCCTCCTCCTCCTCGTCCTCTTCCTACCTCCTCTTCCTCCTTCCTCCTCCTCCTCCCCTTCAACTTCATCATCATCTTCACGTTTACGTCTCGTTTTCTCCTCCTCTTCCTCTTCTTCTTCCTCCCTCTTCCTCCTCATCTTCTTCCTCGTCCCTCCTCTTCCTCCTCTTCTTCCTCCCTATTCCTCCTCCTCCTCTTCATCTTCTTCCTCCTCCTCCTCTTCTTCCTCCCTCTTCCTCCTCCTCCTCCTCTTCCCCCTTCTTCTCCCTCCTCCTCTTCTTCCTCCTCCTCTTCCTCCTTCTTCTCCCTCCTCCTCTTCCTCCTTGTTCTCCACTTCCTCTTTCTTCTTCCTCCTCCTCCTCCTCTTCCTCCTTCTTCTCCCTCCTCTCCCTCCTCCTCTTCTTCCTCCCTCCTCCTCCTCGTCCTCTTCCTACCTCCTCCTCCTCTTCCTCCCTCCTCCTCCTCCTCCCCTTCAACTTCATCATCATCTTCACGTTTACGTCTCGTTTTCTCCTTCCTCCTCCTCTTCCTCTTCTTCTTCCTCCCTCTTCCTCTTCTTCTTCCTCCTCTTCTCCACCTCCTCCTCTTCCTCCCTCTTCCTCCTCCTCTTCCCTCCTCCTCCTCCTCTTCAACTTCATCATCATCTTCACGTTTACATCTCCTCTTCCTCTTCCTCTTCCTGCAGCTGGTTCATAAGATCATCGACCTGGGCTACGCCAAAGACCTGGACCAGGGGAGTCTCTGCACCTCCTTCGTCGGCACGCTGCAGTACCTGGTGAGATCTTCACCTCTAATTCACTTCATTCCCGTCTCGTTAACTCGGATGCAGCCGGATTCACGTCGTCGCCGAGCTTCTTCTAATGAATCTAAATCCTTTAATCTTCTGGCTGCCTCTGTAGAAACGTTAAAGTGATAGTTCACCCAAAATTCAAATTTCACTCATTATCGACTCACCCTCATGTGGACTAAGGGCTGGGAGAAGTTTCAGAGTCCTCCGTCCCTTCTCTGAGTTAAGCCTTGGTTATACTTTCGCCTGGCTCCGTTGGCAGTTGGCGCGCGCACCTCGGCAGAGCGCACAGGCGTTTATACTTGCCGCATTCACCGTTGCAATATTCGTAGCAAAGACAGGGGGCGGTAGATAAAAAAATACAATAGGAAGTAGCAGAGGCAACTAAAAACAGAGAAGAAGTAAGCAGGATTTCTCCTATAGCTCTACTATTTACCTTAATTAAAAAGCTCCAGTGTAATTGTGATAGTTAACTACATGATTTGAAAACCAACCGTCCTTGCAACATCAGTGTAGTAGTTATATAACGTTATCGATCGCTCCATGTATTGATTTTTCGCCGGCTTGTTGTAAACAGATGCACATGGAGGAGAGGAGGGACCGGATTTGCATAGTTCCTCGAGTTCTGGGTCATTTGATGGTCTTTATAACTTAATTACGAGTTGTACAAATGCTAGAGCGTACCAGCTCAGCCAATCTTCCCTCAAATTCATCCATTTTGAACTGAGCGACGCTCGCGCGGCGCGCGCCAAGTTTCAAAATCCTGGAGGTGCGCGACAGCGCGACGCGCCAGCGCGCGACGCTGTCGCGAGGTGCGCGTTTACGTCATTTGTGGCGCGCGAGCCTCGCGCACTCGCGACTGCGTCGAGCATAAACCAGGCTTTAGAGCGGGGCTGCGTGCAGCACTGCATGTCCATATGACAGTTGAGAACGGAGCTCACTTTACTTTGTCCAAAAAGACACACCAAAAAACATCCAAATACCTCCATGCTGCTCGTCTGTAATGTCCGTCTTGTATTGAAGCCCCGACATGAGAAATTGTTCCGAAAAAAATTAAATACATAAGTCTATATTTTAAGCTTGTTTTGTAGCGGAAGCTCTCAGTGTTGCTCTGCCGGAATCTCACGCGATTTGCGGAGCCGTAAACTGGGCGTCAATGCAATCGCGCGAGATATGCACAGACACAGGCAAAGTAACTCAGAGAAGCCACGGAGGACTCTGAAACTTCTCCCAGCCCTTAGTCGACATGAGGGTGAGGAGATAATGAGTGAAATTTGAATTTTGGGTGAACTATCCCTTTAATGAAGCTTCTCCCAGCATGCACCGGGGTTAATCACAGGAAATGATGTCATCGCTTGACAGGTTTTGAATGTGAAGTGAATAATATTAATAAATGCAGCACGGTGTGTTGACTCTTCCTCCTCCTCCTCCTCCTCCTCCTCCTCTTCCTCCTCCTCTTCCTCCTCCTCTTCCTCCTCCTCCTCCTCTTCCTCCTCCTCCTCCTGCTCCTCCTCCTCCTCCTCCTCTCTGCAGGCGCCTGAGCTCTTTGAGAACAAGCCGTACACGGTCACCGTCGACTACTGGAGCTTCGGCACCATGATCTTCGAATGCAGCTGCGGCTTTCGTCCGTTCCTGCACAACCTGCAGCCGGTGCAGTGGTGAGTTTCTCTGGTTTTACTATTTCTAGCTACAGTATGTGTGTTTGAGTTAAAGCAGAAGTAAACGGAATATTTGTGTTAATATAAGTCTTAAATAGTTATATCTTCCGACAGCAATCACTTACATAGAGTGTTTGGTCAGAAACACGGGTCTGTCAGTCACTCTGCTCTGCTGTAAACCGAGGAGAAAACTTTCCTTGTATCCTACAAGCTTTATCCAATGAGGAGAGAGAACGGCATGAAGGGCTGTGTGTGCAGCCAAGGGATGCGCGTGAATGTGGTGACGTAGGGACGAGGACGAATAGATCCATGACGAGGGCGGGGGCTGCTAACTAACGAAGTTAGCCAAAACGACCGGATCGCTTACTTCTGCTTTAAATGAATATAACACTTTATAATAAGTACACACTATTAAGCATTAGTTAAGCATTAAATACTGAATTCATCATTTACAACGCATGAATACTCATTAGTATGTCGTTTATAAACTTTTTCTTGAAATTTTACCACTTTTTCTAGAATTTTTTGAGAAATTTTTAACTTTTTTTTTTTTTCTAGAAATCTTACCACCTTTTTTCAGAATTTTTTCTACAATGTTTCCAAAAATTCACGCCATTGGCCCTAATTTGAACGTTCATTGACTAAAGAAGTAACGTTCTTCAGTCTCAGAACAAAATATTTGTGTATCTCTGGTGTTTGCTTCAAAATTTTGTCCAATGGGGGTCGGTGGTCTAATTTGTATCAGATTAGGGGTCTCTTCATGTAAAAAAGTTTGAGAACCACTGATCTAATTGATTGATTGATTGATTGATTGATTAACGGCTGTGTGTTTGATCCACAGGGCCAGTAAAGTGAGGAACAAAGGTCCTAAAGACATCATGGCGGTGGAGGATCTGAATGGAGAAGTCCGCTTCTCCACACACCTCCCCTACCCCAACAACCTCAGCAGGTCTGAACCACACACACACACACTCAGACACACACCAAAAGCCGAGAGCTTTTAATGGATGAGGATGAGGATGAGAGACCTCTGTGATGTGTTCAAGTGCGCGTGGTGTTTTCCAGGACTCTGCTGGAGCCGATGGAGGCGCTGCTGCAGCTGATGCTGAAGTGGGACCCGGTCCAGAGAGGAGGCAAAGTGAACCCCGACTCCAAGAAGCCGCTGTGCTTCGAGGTGCTGGAGCAGATCCTCAGCATGAAGGTGAGACTGACTCTGAGTCAGCAGGTGGAGGAACACCGCTCTGCTCCGCTGCCAGCACCAGTTTGACACCTACGGCAGCCTGTTAGGGCCACTGCAGGGTAAAGGGATGAGCTAATATAGAGAAGAGGAGGGAGATGACTGAGTTAAAAGCTCAGACATTCAAATTTAAAGTCAGAAAGGAGAAAAACACAGAGTGAAGTCACAATAGGGCAAAAGACAAACAAATGTGTGTTTTTTTTTTAAAAGAGCTCAAGCAACAAAATCATTTTTTAATTCTTGCTTAAATTAATACAGGGTTCCCACACGTCCTGGAAAACATGGAAAATGGTTGCAGAGTTTCCCAGTCATGGAAAACGCATGGGAAATTATAAGACAAGTCAAATGTCCTGGAAAATGATTCATTACATTGTGATTTTCTATATAAAGCGTGAAAAAAAAATCTAAATATGCTTTTGTTTATTCTTCAAAATGAGGCTGTTTGTCATGGACATGCTGTTTCCTCTTGTTCCCAGTCAGCAGTAACTTAATAACTTATGATCATTAATTCACCCCACACAGCAGGAATAAAGAAACATCGGCTACCAGAGCTCTGTTGGACTTTTTCAGACCGCACCAAGCATTTCCTTTCCAGAGAGATTATTTCAGAGATAAGTTGGAGGCAAAGACTTCACATCTTTAAATCAGTTTTCTGGGGCTGAGAAGAGAATAAACATAGAAACAAACCGGTTAAATGTACAAAATAAGGTACAACTGTCGAAAAGAATGGGACGGTGGATGTGTTAGTGTACGGTGTAACAACATGTCTGTCAGACTGTAGCAGCTGAATGTGTCCTGATGATCAGTCCTGTTACTTCTTTCTTATCATAAGATCTTCCACTTCCACTGTTTTGTTATTGATTTGACGCCACCCGCTACTTCCCCTCTATCTTGTTCAGTTATTTACATTGCTTAACCAATAAATCCATGTAACGCGTTCCCTTGAATCCCTGCTTCTTCTCTTTGTTACCTCTCCCGTTCCCCTAGACAAAAGGAGGTCGTAACAAGGTGTAAAGCAAAACAAGCCACACGTGTCCAACCTAGGGGGGAAAAAACACACATTTTCTATTTTTTTCTTTTGTAAATTTGAGTTTTCATGTCAGAAATCATCTCTTATATTTGCAACTTTAAACTTTTGAACACAGAAATCTTCTAGCGTCCACCTCTCATTGAGCTGAATTACAGTCTCTTCAGTTTTAGTCTCTGTGGAGAATAGTTTTCTTCTTCTTTCTGACTGAAAGCTCTGAGATCATCAGAGGTCAACGCTGTGTGTTTAGTGTTTTTGCTGTTTATCTTGACCTGAGCTCTGAAAAAGAAAGAAAAATGATTTTTACACATTAAACAATAAATTTTCTGTGTTTGGTTGAAGGAAGAAATTCAGATTTCCATGTTCTGACTAATCACAGTCTAAAACCTTCCTCCTCCACCTCCTCCTCCTCCTCCTCCTCCACCTCCTCCTCCTCCTCCTCCTCCTCCTCCTCCTCCTCCTCCTCCTCCTCCTCTTCCAGGTGGTCCACATCTTGAACATGACCACGGCTCAGGTCCACTCCTTCCAGCTGACCCCGGACGAGAGTCTCCACAGTCTGCAGAAGCGGATCGAGGCGGAGACGCGGATCGAGGTGGTGAACCAGGAGCTGCTGCAGGAGACCGGCGTCTCGCTGGACCCCAGGAAGGCGGCGGCGCAGTGCGTCCTGGACGGAGTGGTACGTAGCTACAGGATGTTAGAGGACCGGGTCGGGGTTTAGTCCAGAACCAGGAGGAGATAGAAACCTGCAGCTCCCAGTGGTCGACAAGTAGTTTAAGACTCAGACTGTTGCTGTGTCTCAGTTCGAATACTTCCAAACTTAAAGCAGAAGTAAGCGGAATATTTGTGTTAATATAAGTCTTAAATAGTTATATCTTCCGACAGCAATCACTTACATAGAGTGTTTGGTCTGAAACACGGGTCTGTCAGTCACTCTGCTCTGCTGTAAGCCGAGGAGAAAACTTTCCTTGTATCCTACAACCTTTATCCAATGAGGAGAGAGAACGGCATAAAGGGGCGGTCCTCTCTGTGTGTGCAGCCAAGGGATGCGCGTGAATGTGGTGACGTAGGGACGAGGGCGGGGACTGCTAACTCCATCGGCTGACAGGAAGTTAGCCAAAACCACCGGATCGCTTACTTCTGCTTTAAACAGGCGGAGCACACAAGCAAAAAGAAAAAAACAAAACAAGCTGATTGATGTGTTGAAGGGCGATAATAGCGATCCACAAAAAAGAAAAACATCAGCAACCGTTCCTGCAATGACAGTATTCAATTTGAGACAACACTAAATAATAATGGTTGTAAATTTTTACTTGTACGCACTTTTACAAATGCTCAAAGACACTTTTCACTTAAAAAAATCACAAAATAGAGTGAAGTCAGGGTGAAATACAATTAAAAACAGCAATAAACAATATAAAACACACACAATTATATATTAAAAGCTCATTTAAAAAGGTGAGTTTTGAGCATGGTCTTGAATGTTGGGAGATGTGTGCAGATACGGATGGGTTTGGGGAGTGAGTTCTTGGAAAAGAGTGTCGAAATTCACACACTAGGGAAGTTAGTACATAGTGTAGATAGATAGTAAACTACATGACAGTGAAGTCATGGAAGTATTTGAATTGACTTAAAGTCCTGAGGAGCCTTTTGTTAAGTCGCCTCGTCGTCGCCTCGACAACGTCTCATCTTCTCGTCTCACACGGGAACTTTAACAAACACAGAGACGTTGCAGATAAAAGCTGCGTCTCCAGGTGTTGATGATTCACTCCACAGTCACTCACTCACCGTGTGTTTGTGGGTCTCAGTGTGTGTGATGTGTGTTTCCTCCTCCTCTGTGCAGCGAGGCTGGGACAGCTACATCGTCTACCTGTTCGACAAGAGCATCACCAAGTACTCGGGTCCCTTCAGCGCCCGACAGCTGCCCGACAAAGTCAACACCATCGGTGAGTTGGTTTTATCAGCAGCAGGACGTGAACTCTGTTTAGAGCTGGAGCGTCGCCTGCAAACATACAAAACTAATGAATTGTGTCGTTAATCTCACTCCTCCACATGTTGTCAGGGTCTTTCTTGCTGCTTTTTTTTCCCTTTAACTTAATTTTTGTCATTTTTTTCTCAACAACATGACGTGTACATTTCCCTTCTTTCAATTTTTTTCCCTTTTTGCAGCTGCAAATAATCTCAGTGTTTCCCATACATTCATTTATTCCTGGTGGCCCGGCACTCTCTGTGCAAACCTGTGGGAAACACTGAATCTTTACACTTAAATCAAGAATTGTGTTAGAAAACAGTATAAACACTACAGCTGTCAATCTTCCCCCAGATTCAAATTATGCTTCCTTTGTTAAATATTCAATTTTTAATGTTTCTTTAGCTCATTATATAGCTACACCTACAGTACACCAGCTTACCAACAAAATCTGTTATATTATGTAAAATGTGCAACACACATAAGTTTTACCAACTCAATATAAAACTTCAAGAAGGGAAATCGTTCGGGAAGTTGGTTCTGAAAGCCCTGATAAATACGTAACTATAGATTTTAAAATATATGTATGATAAGATAAAATAATAAGAAATAGAAAATGATATTACACACATTTAGCGAAGGAGAAGAAAATGAAATTAAAGTAAATCCACTCTGGACATATTCCCTAGTCCGAGGCCACAGACTCACTGTATTAACAAAGCTATGACAGGTTTTTGAAGCCTGAATCTAAGTGTGATTTGCTCCATCTGGTAAACATCCCATATTTCTTGAATCCATACATTATATCTAGGTGGATCTGGGTTTTTTCTCAGTGTTCTTATTCTTGTTTTTCCTTCTCAGTCCAAGAGGCCAAGACCCAGCTGCCCCTCGTGGCGCTGAAGAAGGTCTGGGGCGAAGCTGTGAGCTACATCTGTGGCCTGAAGGAGGATTACAGCCGGCTGTTCCAGGGACAGAGAGCGGCCATGTGAGTCACACGACACAGAAATCATGAGATTTGGTTTAGTTCAGCTGCAGAAGTTCAGGAGACTTAGGAGAGAACAGAAAGAACTAATGTAATTAAGACACTAGATGTCGCTGTTGGTTCGTTTTATTGGAAATTCTCAAATAAAAACCGGGCCTCAAACAGACTTTGGTCTCCTGTACTGGACCGGACCCGAAGTTTAAACTGTGAAATGAATGCTGCTCTCACTTACAGTAAGAATAAAACAAATTGAGAGGATTTTCTATCTTTGCTGAGCATAAGATTTGCTCTAAATTAAATAAAAGCCTGTCCCACATCGACGCCTGTCTCAAATATAAGCCCTGTCGGACTTCTATTAGAAAATTTTTTGGTATTTAAAGGTTCAAGATGATCTTTATTTCTCCTGAGGAGCTGAATAAATAGATTCAAGATGCTTTATTGTCATATTATCTGAATAAATATATGTAAAATGTATCAAATAGAAAGTGAAATCTGAGTAAACACTTGCAGCAACAATAAAGTGAGTTAAAACATTTAAAAACACAGAAACACACAGAATAAATACATTCAATACAACAATCACACACAGAAACTTTTCTAAACTCTTCCTGTACACATTTATTACAAAATGTGAAACTTTTGATTGAACAATGTGATAAATAATGAGCATAACTCCTCCCTCCTCCTGCAGGTTGAGCCTCCTGCGCTACAACACCAACCTGACCAGGTGTAAAAACAGCATGTTCGGCTTCTCGCAGCAGCTCAAGGCCAAACTGGATTTCTTTAAGAGCAGCATCCAGTACGACCTGGAGAAGTACAGCGACCAGATGCACTACGGCATCTGTCAGTCTTTATTCTTCTACTGTTAATAATCAGAGAATGTTTTAATATCTCCGAGCTCAACCAGATGTTTTGTGTTTAACTGTTGTTGTTGTTGTTTATTTTTCTCTCCAAAGCCTCAGAGAAGATGCTGAAGGCCTGGCAGGAGAACGAGGAGCGGGCGGCTGCGTTTGCACAGGTAACACAACAAAACATCAACAAACGGCTTTTATATTGATCCAGTACGAATCCTGTTGGTGTGAAACTCAGTTACTTAAAGGGATAGTTCAACATTTTGGCAAATTGGCCCATTGCCATAATCCCTATAGTCATAGCAGTAGGTTCGTTACCTTTAATTGTCGGTGCAAGCTATTTTTAGAACGGCGGAGCAGAGATAGCAGCTGCTCAGAGCTACGCTACGGAGGCTCATGGGATTTCTTGGTTTCCCTCATCAAACTCATCAAATACACAATCCAACAACTCCACAACGCTCTGGTGGACAAGTTGTGACCTGCACATTCACCACGCTATGAGATAATAACACAATGTTACCAGACAGAGTTGTTTTAGAGGTAAATTCATGCAAAACCGCTGATGCACGTTGCCTTCAGGGACAGTTTTTCAGCAACAGTCTCTGCATTTCCCTCTAAAACAACTCTGTCTGGTAACGTTGTGTTATTATCTCATAGCGTGGTGAATGTGCAGGTCACAACTTGTCCACCAGAGTGTTTTGGAGTTGTTGGATTGTGTATTTGATGAGTTTGATGAGGGAAACCAAGAAATCCCATTAGCCTCCGTAGCGTAGCTCTGAGCAGCTCACGGCTCTGCTCCGCCGTTCTAAAAATAGCTTGTACCGACAATTAAAGGTAACGAACCTACTGCTATGACTATAGACGAATTCGGAGAACGTTTTGTGTATGCCGCCATCTTGCGGCGGCGCCATTGCTGCGGTGACATGTGTCAGTCATAGTAAACTGATTCTCTATGACAGCATCATAAATAGGCTGCATTTGTGATGTTTAGTGCCCCCCAGTAACTGATTAAGGTATCTTACATGAATACCAATATTCATTTGGTAATTAATCATTTGTTTGAGCGATTAGCAGGAAAGATTAGAGTAACAGGGAGATAAGAGACTGTATCATAAACGATATAACATACCGGTACGTTATGCGTGCTGACGTTAGCAAGCCAGCAGCGGGATATTTAATCATGTGGACAGGCTACATGAATAAGATTATAAAAACAACAACAACTTTTGCTTTGTTTTAGATATTCAAGAATATTTTATTGACCAGCTGGCCTCTGATGATCAGAAAAAACGTCAATTACAGGTCTCTGATTTATGGTCAAAATTACCTGAACTCCGGATGGGTCGGACATATTTTACACCGGCTTTTAGACGACCATGATCACATCATATTGAAGGGATCAGTGAGACATTCACAGACTGTCCACACGATGTGAAGGTAACGGTGAGAAGGGAGAGGAGCCAGGTTGTACAGGTCAGCTGTGACTGCTGCTGCTGACACGCTGTACGTAACGTTACGGTCTAAACACGGACACTCCTCCTGAAGTAAGGGGCTGTGTTTTGCTGATATTAGAGCAGTCGAGGACGGCACATGTCCTCCCATCCTTCCTGGACATGTTCGCAGAAGAGAAAGGGAAGAGAAAAGGTCCACTTGCATTCAAATGCCCGCTTCGCGCACAGAGCCAACAGCTGCCTGACTGTGAGTTGTCACCGCAGTAATGGCGGCCGTTCGATTTCCGGTGACGTCGCCGAATCAGTCTATAGGGATTATGGCAATGGGCCAATTTGCCAAAATGTTGAACTATCCCTTCAAGGTGTCCAATTCCAATCGCATTATCTGAGTGTCTTAATCGGAGTTGGAGAACTCATTTACATGCACTCAGTCGTCCAGTTCCAGTCGGATTAAGGCAATAATTTGGTTTTCTCAAGTCTCATGTAAACGTACTGACAGTTGTTGTTGTTGTTATGGTTACCTGCTGTGTCCTGCAGGTGGCGGAGGTGAGTCACCTGGACGATGAGATCATGGCTCTGCACTCGGAGATCGTGGAGCTGCAGAGGAGCCCGTACGCCCGGCGCCAAGGAGACAAGATGGAGCAGCTGTGAGTCCATACAACAAGTTTATATAGTATATAAACAAAAAGTCTTAAAAACATCTGCTCTTCTGTTGTTCTCATGTCCAGATGTTTGTGTCCAGGACAGAGGACGATGTTGTCTGGTGGTTTAACTCCAAACACTAACGATCAAACTAAAACTAAATCAGCTTCTAGTGTTGTGAAACAGAAACCAAACACACACACAGACAGACAAACAAAGCAGCTGAATGTTTGTGCGTTGAAGTTGTTTCTTAAATTTCTGCCTGTGGTGCGTTCACTGCCCTCCGTCTGTTTTCACTCCTTCATCGTCACGTCTCCAACTTCCAAACTGTGTCTGATGTGAATGTTGTTGTTTTTTTAAACAACCCGACCTGAACGCAACATGAGCCGACACCACAGATCGTCGACGCTGGGATGGCGCTGCGCTCGTGAGGTTTTGATTAGAAGCATCTGTCAGTGGGAGGAAGAACATGTTGAATTCAGAGACAGAACTTTTCTCTCTCTTCTGGTTCT
Organism: Trachurus japonicus; assembly: GCF_045865225.1. Lineage (NCBI taxonomy): Eukaryota > Metazoa > Chordata > Actinopteri > Carangiformes > Carangidae > Trachurus > Trachurus japonicus. The sequence continues at coordinate 1,100 of NW_028219930.1, read as the reverse complement.
GTAGCTCTGAGAACGAGACAGAGCACAAGAAGCTCTGGTCTCGTGTTTTCCTGAAACGCCTCGTTGGGGGGGTGTAGTGTTGCTTTCGTCAACGAAAATTATGACGAAATATCATCGTCAACGACCCTTTATCACGTGACGAAAACAAGACGAGACGAAACGTAAACAGTGGCCATGTGACGATAACTATAATAAAATATATAATGCAATATTGTTGACGAATAAAAACGAGACTAAATGTGGTTCACAAAACAAAAACTCTGCTAAAATGTCTCTTAATTTTCGTTGACCAAGACGAGACGAAATAATTATTATTTTGAAGTATTTCTGTTTCATAGGCAGCGACGTCACTTCCTCAATCCCCACTCGCGGCATTATTTAGAAGATGCAGCTGCGGTGGGTTAGTGTTAACGAGTCTGACACAGAGAAAGGGACCGACGGCCGGCAGTCGCGGATCATCAAACCACTGAGACACGTGTGTGACTAGTAGTCTAGCGTGTGTGTGTGTGTGTGCGCGCGCGCGTGTGTATGACTAGCGTGTATGTAGCTATTTGTTTGTGTGTGTGAGAGAGAGTGTAAAGTGGGTTTCTCCAAAATATCTGCTCAGTCTAGTGTGTGCATGGGAACCGAAAATAAATATGTTGAGCAGCATCTTACATGCCTGGAATGGATGTATTCTATCAGGTAACAATAATATAAAAATAAGATAACCATGTTTGAATTGTGAAATTGGTTTGACTAAAAGAAAAATTTGGTTTCGTCTAAAGTTAGGCTACTATACAAGGTAATTATACTATATTAACTGGGTTAAATAGAATTACATTACTAGAACGAGATTAAAAGAATTGACTAAAACTAGACTAAAATGTCATCAGTTTTCGTCGACTAAAACTAGACGAAAATAGTCATGGGTTATTCTGACTAAAATAAGACTAAAATGCTCAGAGTTTTAGTCGACTAAAACTTGACTAAACAAAAAAGAGCATGAACCTGACTAAAACTAATAAAAACTAAAATGACAGTTTGGCACAAAGACTAGACTAAAACTAAAACTAAAACAGGCCGCCAAAAACAACACTAGGGGGGTGTTTCATTTTGCA
>NW_028219929.1:0-1578 GCF_045865225.1 Trachurus japonicus | reverse complement strand
TCAGATGGGAAAAAAAAATCCAAAACATCTCATTTGTCTCAAACTTTCAATCTCAGCTCCTTGAAGCTAAGGAGGCGTCGCCGCCGTCTGTGTGTGTGTGTGTGTGTGTGTGTGTGTTTTGTGTGTGAGCCCTCAGCCAATCAACTGGGCAATTGATCACTTTGAATACGCCGCCCTTTGTATAATAAAGAGCATATTTGATGCAGTTATTGTTATATCAAGCAATGAAACAAAAAGAATGCGTTTAATGGGTAAAAAAATAATAAATAATATTAATGATACTGTACCTTTTTGCTGTTGTCAGAGCTCAGACTTTCTCTGTTGTTTTATTTTTGTTATGTTTCCTTCCTCTCGAGTGTGTGTCGTGCAGTTTTATTCTACTCCGGTGGGAGGCGCCTGAACGTCTCATGGAGGAGGAGCACCTTTCTTTTTCTTGTTTCTTTTTCTTTTCTTTCTCCTTGTTGTTCTCTGGGCCTTTTTGCAAAGCACCTTGGGTGTCGTTTCCCTTCGTCTGTGTCCAGTGTTGTGCCTTTGACCTGTGTCGTGCACAGTTGTTCTCCCCCTCTCTGATCATTGGTGCCTCTCGTACCTTAAAAAAGCCACGAGGCACCGACCTGAGGTAGAAAAAAAAAAGAAAAGAAAAAAGTAAAATGCGGTCTTTAGCTTGGTTTCTGTTGTTCAGTGTTTCAGTGAGAGGCAAGCCAAACTAAATCCATGACCCGCCCCTTCCCCCCTCCTCCTTTGCATTGTTTTATTATAAGTTTTATTATATATGACTATAAAATGATTAACAGCTGCTTTCTTTGTGCCATTTGCATTGAGCTGAATCCGCCCACAGCCTCACTCACACTCACACTGTAAACACCTGCTTCGTGTTGTGTTTACAGTCTTTTTTAAAATGGATGGGAAGCAGGGCGGAGCGGTCGAAGCAGGTTTTTCCCTCCTCTGCTTTTATCTTAGTAAAAAAACTCCAGCAGTGCACTTGTCATCAGAAAAAAAAAAAATCAATTTGACTATAAACCTGCCATTGTTTGGCTTCTTCTTCCTCTTCTTTTGTTTTTGTTTCTTGAGTTGCATGTGGAAGCCATTCTCCAACGATCCCATTTTTTAAATGTCTATGTAATCAACTTTTAAAGCACTTAACTGTACCTGTCACCTTTGTGAAAAAAACCCAGTTTGATCTGACCTTGGTTGCATTTAGAGTCAGTGGTTCCCAGAAGATGTTCTCACATGATTGTTACCAAAATAGGAAATAATAGAAAACACATTTCTACATATCTGTTTTTTGTTTGTTTTGTTTTGTTTTGTTTTGTTTATGAATGTTTTTTTTGTTTTTGTTTCACCAGCCGTGCTAATGACTGCCTTTCCCTCCACTCTCAACTGCAGTGCCAATTAGCGTGTGTTAGCATACAAAAATGCTAAACTAACATGGTTAATGGGATAAAAATGTTAAAAATGAGCATTTAGCTCAAAACACACTATTATTAGCATTGGTCATGGGTTGTAAAAGTTGGATTTATAAAATATTGTTAATGATCACTAGAAGGTTAATTATCATACTGATGTGAAGTGATCAAT
>NW_028219928.1:0-33135 GCF_045865225.1 Trachurus japonicus | reverse complement strand
GTACCTGCTGCCTTTGGGTTCCACATTTCTCAGAATTTGATGTTTTTTTTGGACAAATGAAGAGAGTCTCATTTCACTGCTTTGTTCTCTCTGTTGTCTCATAAGGCCGATACAAACTGAAGTAGAACCAGAGGGTCACTCAAAAGGCACAGACACTGCCAGGGTGAATGCCAAACAGCATGCACCAGACATTAGAGAAAAAAAAACTGCTTCATGGAAAATGATCTGCCCCAAAACTTAATGGACTCTTCTCTGGCTCATGCCCCTTCCCTCCACCAAGTCTGGTGAAAAATGGGTTCAGTACTTTATGCCGTAATCCTGCTGACAAATAAACAGACACGGGTGAAAACATAACCTCCTTAGCTGTGGTAAAAATAGCGGGAAACTTGTCAGTGGCTGCTGCTGCTGCTGCTCCGAGCGATTCTCTAAAGAGACGTCATGATGCACAGCAGCAGGCTCTGCAGCTTTGTATCTGAAATGGGTGGCAAGAGTTTTCAGTTTGGAGACACTTTAAAAGCTTTGGTTAATGTCATTAGGGATGCTAACTGATTGACAGCCGCTGACTTGGTTGCCTGGTGACAGCAAAGTGATGTATACAGTACGTGCTGCCCCCCCTCCAAAATAATAAAGCCTCTGCAGTGACACTGTGACACTGAACAGTGATCGTCTCCTAATAAGGTCCTCTTCAATACAGCAGATTAGCCACACCAAGCTGAAACCAATGCAGCCCAACACAACAGTCATCATGCTATCCATCCTCCCTTCATGACAGCTGTAATATCCACAGATGCCGATTCAGGTGTATGATCAATCTGGAGGCTGCAGTTTATGGTACATTTGATCTGGGTTTTATGTAGAGCCATTTTCCATTATTTTCTCCAACCCAGTTATATCAAAGGGGGTATGGGCTAAATAGCAAAAACACCTCTCTGTATAATGCAAAACAGCACACACTCCATCCTCTGAGATGATCACACAGTTGGATTGGCTACATTAACTCCCCCCCACACTTCTCTCTTTCTGATGCCCTATAGAGGATTTAAAACCACAGGAGGACGGAGTGGATCAGAAAACAGATGCAGGAGAGGGTGAAGAAAGAGACAGGTGTGTAAAAACACAAAAACAAGATAAAATGGACAAGAAAAAACAGAAAGCAGTTCAGGTAAGTAGTGCTTAACCCCCCCCCCCCCCCCCAGGACAACTCATTACTGCTCCGTGTCTCTAGCCACTAAATAATGAGTGGATTAACGCACTCAGCAGCCCAATTAGGTGAAGGAAAAAACTAAACAGCAATTTCTTTTATAAATATGTGTAAAACTGTGTATGTTGTGCCCAAAGCTCTGTCTTCTGGATCAGCATATTTAAAGGAATAGTTCAGGATTTAGAGACGCACGCTTCTTTGAAAGAAGAAGAATTAGGGGAGAAAATTGATGCTGCTCTTATGTCTGGACGGTGAATATGAATTAGCATTAAGACTGGAAATAGGGAGACACAGCTCACCCAGCTGCATCGAAAGGAAACTAAATCCTCTGAAGGGCGCTAATTAACATATAATGACATCTTCTTCCGTTTTAAAGCTGAAGTATGAAAACAACACGCTGCGATTTTAAAGAGGTCATCCGCTTCACTATTTCTTGGCCAGCAGAGCACAGTAACTTCTTGGAGTCTCCACTGCTTTACTACTTATGAGTTTGGTCTGCTGCTTTTTGATGATGGGACAAAACAGCACTGTATTAATGAGCTAACAGCTTGTTGAATGGTGTTTTGGATTTCTTCATGTGTGGATCATATGATAATATCATGATGCCAGAAATCAGTAGTCTTTTGTAAACTTTTATGGTCACACACTTTGGTCTCCACCTCTGTACACTTATGTTTGAGTTTGAATATTCATATTGATATAATATTGGAATCATGAATTTATCAGTATAACATCTGTATCATGAATTTTGGTCACAATAATTGTGTAGTGAAAATCCAACATCCAGATAGCCAGTGTGGGCAGAGCCAGGCTGTTTCTTTGGTCAGAGGTGAGTTAAGCAGTTTCCAGCAGAAGCTTCATTATCACCTCACAAGCAAAAGAAGAAAAACTGAATTCCTTTAATTAAATAACCACAATATTTCCAGATAGCATGGACACATATTTGGCATTCTTTAAGCAATGATGTACAGCAGCTGCTCAGGTTTTGAATGAGAAACCCCAGTGTTGTTCCAGCCTGCAGGAGCAGGGATGTAAGATGGCTGAAATGCACATAATGACACCAAAGTGGAGGAAGTTAAAGGAGCAACGATCCACTGTTAGCCAGTGTTCCTGAGCAACTTTGTTGACAAACTTCACCTGTCACCTCCTCTTATACTGTAACCTTAGAGTATTGTGCCACTTCCCTGCTGCAGAGCTGCTCTCTGTGTGTGCTCTCTGTTCCCGCCATGAAAGGAAAGAACGTCAAAGATTATCACAAAAGGACAGATTTGCTCCTCTGAGAACTCCTTCCCCACTGGAGTGTCCTTTTTATAGCTTCTGATAGTTTCCCCGACTTATTTAAGATCACGGGCATTAGCTTGACATTGTGGAATAATTTCACTTTGAATCCAAAATACCTCTGAACTGGCCACATGGGGACCCGGCAATCGCTGCTACTGAATAACTTCAGTCTCTAGAGGATGAGTAAAAATCATGCAAAGAAACAGCAGCAAGTAAAGTAAGGAAGGAGATGTTGGTACCAATGCATTGATTATAAACAGATGTTATGATACTGACAGTAAACTGATGCTTTTTTGACTCCTGAGCATTAATGACAGTGATAAATATTTTTCTATACACAATTATGATTGAAATATATGTAATCCAACATTTTCACAAAAGAATATGATTCCCATGTTCAGTTACAGTCTCAATACAGAGTTTAACACCTTTTCATCAGAGTCACTGTCTCCCTGAGGGACACACAGCTTTATGACGCATGTGTTGGAGCCTGTATGACAGATGTCACAGGAGTCAAGTGACATCACATAGTATTACATGGGTGATGTCATCTCAGCCAACCACATCACATGTTGACATGTCAGCCTAATGATTGAGCTGATTGGAAACTTGGGGGGGAAATTGCTTCAGCTATTACAGTAAGTCAGACTGCCCACCAGGCAGAACCAGCAGCCGGAGGCTACAGGAGGATTTGTGGATGGTCTGCTGATAACTGTGAGAGCTATTATTACTTACACACACACACACACACACACACACACACACACACACACACACACACACACACACACACACACACACACACACACACACACACACAGTCTCCTGCGCACAGAACAGAAGAACACTTGTGTTTCCCTGAATCAAAAATAGAAAATCTTAACTGTTGTTGCACAATGAGCGCAGAACCACAACCACACAGATGCTGTGGTTCTGAAAGTTGCATTGATTAGACAGCACAAACAAAACGCACACAGAGACACACACAGACACAAATAGAAGCCTGTGTTTACAGGGGGGAGTAAAAACAAACATAAAATTGTCAGTGTTACCTAATTAACACACAACAGGTCTGCATGTGTGTGATTTGGCAGACTGTGCCATAAGAGAGGAATGGCGCCTGTGTAAACTCTCTGACATTTTCATCTCTGTGTTTGTGAGAGAGAAATCTCCCAGAGAACAGCGTGGATAAAAATAAAAAATGGTTGTGAAGATAAAGGGAGTCTTTTTTGGACCTGCTGGGGTCTGTCAGTTACAGGCTGAAGGTCCCTCTAAATCCACTCAGATCCACATTTTTACCTTCACAGTCTCCCCATCTTCAGCATTAAATGCTTTTTTTTTTAATGTGAAATTTCAAGTACAATTGAACAGATAACTAACCTTTGGGGTGTTGTTCATTGGTACTTCCCTCATGGAGATCAGTGTTCCTCCTTTAGAGAAATATCCCGAGAAAAACAAGAAGCTTTAAAAAAAAAAAATCATTCGTCTCTAAACTTCCTGAATTCAGCATCCCCCCTCCAAACGTGGAAGCTGCAGTGTGGCTCTGCGTGGAGACCCTGCGTGTTAATGTGTTGGTGCCTAGTGATGCCAGTCCGTCTTTCTCTTGTTTTGTCTTTTTAGTCTAGAATGCATTCTCCCGTCTCATTTCATTTTGGAGACTTGGCAGTAGATCCAGACTCCAGGTTAGTTTTGATCACGACTTCCATCCGGTCTTATTTGGCGGAAAAGCGCAGAGCGGCGCACAAACCGCATTCAGCTCAACGCGCAACCAAACCGTGGAGATGGGGGAAAAAAGAAAAAAGAAAAAAGAAAACAAACAAACGGTAACGAAGTTTCCACGGTGGATTACACCTGCTTCTGCAACGTGTCCAGTTTCCCTCCCCTCGGGAGAATATTCTCACGGATGTTCTTGTCCAATCGACTTATCCACCTGTTGGGGGGTGACTGAGCGAGAAGCGGCGCCTCCAGAAATAAACGCAGAGCAGCCAGATGCCTGGCAGGCGGTCTGCGGAGCGCTGCTGCTGCAGATTGGTCGTGCGCATTTGGAGACGCATTGAACACTGTGGCACCGCATGAGGGGGGAACGATAATCGACAAAAAAAAAAAAAGAAAGAAAAAAAAACTCAGCCATCCCCCCTCTGCAAACACATGGACATCACTCACCCCCGGTTTTCCATTCAGCTTTACTCATCTTCCCAGGAATCACATCCAAGATCAGAAACCTGAGGTGGTTCTGCTTCCTAGGAACAGCATCAACAACTTGATTTGCACTGCAAACTACTGAGGTGGTTTTAAAATGATCATATTGTATCATTCTAATCAAACATTTCAAATAAAACGACATATTTGTATTTTTTGTTGACAAATGTGTGTTTTCACATTAAAGTACCACAACATACTTATTGTAGCCTATTTATTTATTTATTTAGTTTCATGGACACCCATTGAAAAAGACAGGTCCAAATATATTCTTTGGGATTCATAAGGTTTCTGATCCTTTTTACTTGGATATATTTGGGAATTTGTTTTCCCACCTAAAAACACAGGTTTGGTTCTGTGCTGCCCTCCCTCTGACTCTGTGGCAGAGCCTCTGTCATGCGGTTTAGAGTGGGATGAGATTAGGTGGCGACTGTCAAATGACATTTCTCCTGAGCAAAGGGAACTGAACTGGAGGCCTCGTGTTTGTTTATCTGGCTTAAGCCAAGTCCAGTGTGAGAGTGAGACAGACTGAATATGGAAGAGGACTGAGGAGCTCATCACCCATCCTCACAGTACTTCTTTATCAAGTGCGCAGGACACACACAAACACAGAAGTGCTTATAGAGTCCAGTTACATATCACAGGCTCCAAACTCATTCCTCCCGACAGCTTATCAGCTCACTGATCACAGTTCAAACACAAATACTAGCATAACTCTCCCCCTCTGTCTTTCTTTCTCTGTCTGTTTGGCTGACTTATGGGCCTGTTGATGTTGTAAATTCTTCCTAATAGTGTGTAATGCAGTAGAATATCCACTGATGTGTTTATAGTCTCCAGGCCAGGCCCATTCCTTGTGTCCGTCTGCGTGTGTGTGTATGTTTTGCGTGCCGTGGGTTTATGTTGGCACAGCTCGCATTCAAACTGCAAGTCCCGTTCCAGCGAAATGTCACCGGGGATGTATTTTTGGATACACAGCCTTTTTGATTACTCAGGGCTCGGGTCTGTCAGGACGGAGATACCGGGACATTCGTTTGTGCGTATTGGACAGAAGATGGATTTATGGATTTACACCAGGGGGGTTTACAATTCCTCTGTCTCTGTTCCTCCTCATTTGCACATAATCAAACTAATCATCCCACCCTGTGTCCACATCAGCATTACTCAGAGTGACTGTGGCACCAAGTGATGATCATTTGAAACACACCATGGAAGAAAAACAGAGAATCTCTCTCTCTGTCTTTGCACTTTTGACTGCCTCTTGAGGCATTTCTTAATTAAAAATCATTTAAAGCTTCATGTCCCATGGTGCCACTAATTTCTTTGATGTACTCTATGGAGTCAAATTAAATGGTCGCACCCGTAGGATGACAGAGTTCCTTGAATACCACATGGAAACTTTTCCAGGCTAAATCAAGGAAACGTGTTCATCTGCCGTTGTGTGGATCGATGACCACATTAGTTGCCACGGTCAAACTGATTTAAGATCACACATGCTCACAGCGGGGAATCGATAAGGATCAGATAAAGCAAAGTGAATTATGGGAAAATAAATGTGACACATTAGCCATGCTTTTACAGTAATCCCAATGAATCAAACAATTGGTAATCAATAGTGGGTTAAAATGAGCTACTATATCAGTAACCATCTGCTTGGCCTCTGCTCCTTTAAACAAATGGCTGTAGTAGACGTGTTTGTATATGAAGTAAATCTGAGCAGCGTCTCCATGGCCGACAGGTCAGAAATCAGAAAATGTAACCGATTCTAAAAATAGTCGTGAAGCTAATTCTTCTCCCATAAAAGGTGCTTTAAAGGGAATTGATTGGAACTGACATTTAAACAACATTGGATGTGATGTGTAGGTGGAGGGAGGAGGGAGGAGGGGGGAAGCAGAAACCGTTGAAGATTCCACTTGACTTTTTCAAAGCTGCCTCATGACAGTGCAGAGCCTTTATCGTAGTGGCGGTACCATTCCTGCACTGGCTGATAACATTTTGCCCTGAGGTGGGGTGGGGGTGACACAGTGGGACTCCTGCTGCAGAGGGGCTCCTTTTCTATTTATAGCGCTATTTAACCATTGCTTCATGATGGTGAACCCCTCCCTCCCCCCTGTCACAGCTGTTTCACTTGTTGATAAAAATGTTTGTGCGTTGGAGATTGAGCAAGTTTTCACTGTTGACTCACTGTTGGTTCCCACTGGTGTCAGATAACTTTCACATGAAAAGATTTGTTGTTGTTTTTTTAGGGAAGGGGTGCTTTTTTTTTTGCAGATGCCCATTTATGAACAACTGGTGAGTGTCCTTGTGTGAGTTTTAACAGATGGTGCAGTTCCCATCGAGGGGAGAGAGGAGACTCAAGAGAAAAAGCAGCGAGCCGCTTGTGCAGCGACAGTACAAAGCAAACACGCACCCTCTCCGTCTGCCTGCTACTCCGGTAGGAACATCCAGTTGGCGGTGACATCTCCCTTTGCAGAATCCCCTCTGCCCACCTGTCTCCTCCGCCTCCCCCCAGGCCTATCGCTCCCTCACACACTCTCACACGGCTGCAGGTTCTACCTCGGCTTGGCAGAGAGTCCGGCCGGCTCTCTGTTCCAGAGGTATGTACGTGCGTGTGTCTGTTTCCTGAAATCTAAACTTGCACTAACTCAGAGTGTCTCTCTCTCTCTTATCTCCATGGTAACGCGGCGCCATCCTCATCCTGTCCCAAGCATCTCAGAATAATCAGTCAACCTTTCATGAAGTTACACCCTGCACTCTGCTAAATTATATAAAAAAGAACTCACAGGTTTTCATAACCCAGCTTTTTCCTTCTGTGTGTTTTGTATCTGTTGGATCTTGTGAGGTTTCCTGAGGTTAGCGTGGCCATCTCAGCAGTTTAAATCCCCATTACTCTCGTGCTCTCTGAGAAGCTACAGGGTAATTAAAATTGATGCGTCTCAGTCCTCCCCAGAGATGCAGCGAGGCTGACACCGCCACCCTGACTCCTCCACACACAATTCATATCACTCCGGTTAGCAACGATGAGCAAAGAAGAAGAGAAAGAGCATCATCCCAGTGATGCACAGTGAAAAGCACTGATTTAGTTTTGTATGTGCTAAGGCATGCCGTCACTGCTGAACGCCCGCAGTGTGTTTTTAAAAGCCTGTTTGAGGTTTGGTTGTTTTAAGCCTCAGTTTTTGAATACAGTCTTTCTGCAGCTCTCCATTTACTGAGCATTTTGATGCTTACACAGTATTAATATAGAACCTGCTACTGCATAATCAAAAAAAGACGTTAAAATATCACTTTTTATTTTTTTTACCATGAGACCTTTAAAATTTAACTAGAGGTGATTTAGCATGTTTTTAGGTTGTTGTAGTTGAATGTGAAAACACACATTTGTCAAGTGTGGCGCCTCCATACGTTACAGACACTTCATCTTGGATATAAATGCAGCAGTCAGTGTGAAATCCAGTTATTTCTCATGTGAAACACTGAAATTATTTCACACGTTCCCACTGTATGAATGATGCCAAGAGGTTCTCAGTCGTAGCGGCGGCAGGGACGGCAAACGCTGCTCGTCTATCTCGCTCCAGCCCCCGCGGGGAGAATAAACAGATTGTGTCAGAGTATACACATGTCCTCTTTAAGTGCATCCTGGAGCTCTGTGCTTCAGTGCAGGGTGTTCGCAGCCAATGCTGACCCCTGATGAAAGAAAAGGCTTTGACTCCACTGCAGTTATCTGTCAAGGCCCTGGCAGTTATCCGCAGTTATCGTTTTTCTTACGTAACAGTCAGCGCAATGCTACTTTTTTTTTCTTTTCTATTTGTGTGAAGAAACAACTAGTTTCCAGGGGGGCTGTATGATTTTTTTTTTTTTTTCAAAATGCTTTTCAAAGATCAGCACTTACGGTTTTTATTTGGGTGATTAAACCGTGATAGACGAGGGACATTACGGCAGTCTGATCGTTAATGCTGCCCCTTCGGAAAGATGCTTTGTGCCTGAATCCTTCAAAAAGGGACGGGAATGATTATTTTTCGTTCCACTTGGCTGTTCCTCTTGTTTCGTGGTAACTGTGCCATTATCATCAAGACGCAAATGAAAGTGGTTGCCCTTGGAATCCCAGTAGTTTTCAAAACAACATAATACATCTATATGCCCACTTCCTCCTCTATCCAGCAGCACCCTCGGCTGTACCTTTGACAGAGTGGAATGGGCTGCTGCTAAATTGGATGTCTACTGTCTGCTTTTAAAGCTAATTCGAAGATAAAAAAAGAAAGGGCCCTGCGTTTTAACATTGGTTAAAGTTTTCATTTGCAAATCAGTTTTCAAGCTTTTTTTTTAACAATGTGATGGTAAAATAGCCTCCTGATGGGGAAGAATAAAAGAGCAGCTTTTACTCCTGAGAAATGTTTGGGCATACCTTCACACACTGAAGTGCATCACTTCACACCTTCAAGAGGAGAGATTTTTTAATAGAAGGCGTCGAAGAAGCGCACTATATAATAGTTCTGAGTTCTTTTTTTTCATTACTTCCTTTCTTTGCTAAGTGTTCCTGCACATCTAGACCATGTAAGAGAAAGAAGCTGTTAATTAGCTTCATTTGTATTATTTTCATTGATTGATTATGAATTCCATTGTGTCCGATCCCTTGTGCAGGCAGTTTATGATGCCCTCCCAAGCCGCCCAAGGCAGGGGTTGGAGGACATTCTACGAGCCTGTAGAAGTCGGCTGCAGAGACTGTGCAGGACGCTCACTCTGCAAAGTCCCTGGGCGTTACAGGAGCGGCCAAGAAGAAAGCCATCTGCAGAGAAAGCCACAAGGTGGTTGTGGATTAAGAGGGCCGATCCGTGGGCTGCTACCGGGACGCAAGTCGGGGCCTGATCACCCCCGGCTGGGTCACCTGGGCGACGGTCTGTTGCGAGACCTGAAAAACCCTCTGACCCCAGGAAACAACGCTGATGATGTGCAGGGGCGCCGCTAGGGATTTTGGGCCCCATGAAAATAATCTTTACAGGGCCCCCAACACAGCGGCAACATTTTTTGATGCTATTTTACATACAATTATGCATTTTAATGGTATTTTTGACTATCATTACCATATTTGTGAAAGAAGAACAACATGACAGTTGACATGTACAGTAGGGGAAGAACTGAGCACTCTGAATACAATGGAATTCATTTTGATTCATTTATTTGCTGCAACACTGATTCTTAAATAGGAAATAAACAATGATCAGTAAAATCTGAAAACCAGGAACCAGGGTCATCAGTCAGATTATCTTCTTCCCTTTCAAATACCTCAACATCAGCTCGTTTTTCTTCCTGCCTCTCTGTTGTCTTTCTGACTCTTTCTGTACACTCATTCAGTCCACCCTCCTCTGAATTACTTTCAACATCTTCGTCCTCACTCTCTGTCGCCTGTGTTTCTGCGCTCTCACTTTCATCTGTACCCTCTTCCATCTCTTCCTCCACATTCCTCCCTGACAAACCAGAAGAGGGTCCTGGACCTGGCTCTGTAGAGTGTACATGACATACATTAATTATATAGTATTTCCTATAATATAACTATTTGTAATAGCATAGTCACCAACATGTAAACTTCTCAGATTGGACTGAGAGCAGTCACCCCAGTCTGCTGCACCCCAGATTTTCTCCTCTGTTCTTACTGCACGTGTTCTATTTAATTATTTATTTTTATTATTATTATTATTTCAACACACACAGCTGCTCACCTCCTTAGGTGAGCAGCTGTGTGTGTTGAAATAATAATAATAATAATCATAATCATAATAATCATAATCATAATAATACATTTTACTACAGTCTCAAAACAATACAAAGGTGAATCTGTTATGGGAAAGATTAATTAAAATGAATGAAATAAAAATCATTTTGAACAATTTTAATGGTTCAAAAAGCATAAACCCTTTAAAAAAATTAAATAGAACACATGCAGTAAGAACTGAAGACTGAATGAGTGTACAGAAAGAGTCAGAAAGACCACAGAGAGGCAGGAAGAAAAACAAGCTGATGTTGAGGTATTTGAAAGGGAAGACGATAATCTGACTGATGACCCTGGTTCCTGGTTTTCAGATTTTACTGATCATTGTTTATTTCCTATTTAAGAATCAGTGTTGCAGCAAATAAATGAATCAAAATGAATTCCATTGTATTCAGAGTGCTCAGTTCTTCCCCTACTGTACATGTCAACTGTCATGTTGTTCTTCTTTCACAAATATGGTAATGATAGTCAAAAATACCATTAAAATGCATAATTGTATGTAAAATAGCATCAAAAAATGTTGCCGCTGTGTTGGGGGCCCTGTAAAGATTATTTTCATGGGGCCCAAAATCCCTAGCGGCGCTCCTGCGGGGCACTGGGGCTGGTTGGGGGCTGACAGACAGCTGCTGGTGCACTTGACTCTGTTCAGAATGAGGCATCATTTTGACAGAGGGGAGGTCATCTAATTGAATAAGAACAGCTTGATAAATGTTTGACTGGATTGATTGATTTAACTAAAATAACAGTGAAACGTAAAAATCCAGAGTTTTCTTGGGCTAACATGGTGAGAAATGTGAGCTAGCTTATTATTATATAGACCACAGACAGGGATAAAGTTAATATTCCATAACTTTCCACCACAACTAACAAACCCACCTTTTTTTCTGAAATACTGGGTGACATATTGTCGACCCTTCAACTCCTCTCTTAATTTATTTTCTTTTCGTTTTTGGCTGCCTGCTATTTGAGGCATACTGCCGTCTCCGCCTCCTTGCCGCTGTGGCGCTGTGTGAGCGCTGGTGCGCTACCTGCAGCTGATCCAGTCGGACTGAACCAATTTACATAAATAGAGAGGGGGGAAGGGGGGGCCCTGCAGGCGTTGATGTTTCCAAAACAAATAAAGTTATGTTACCAGGACATTGAAAATAAAATATTTGTAATTATATGTTAGTTAATAACTTAGTGTCATATTATTTTTTCTGTATTATCATTTCATCATCATTAGGGGCCTCTCTGGGCCCCCCTCAATCATGGGCCCCTAGAATCCGTCTCCTTTACCCCCCCTTTTCGGCGCCCCTGATGATGTGTCCCAGTGTATCTAGAAGATGTTTCTTACAGAGTGAAGTGTTTTTCTTAGTGTTTCCTTTACTTCACAATAGCTAATTTTCTCTCAATCGATTTATATCAGCTGGAGAATAAATGAAATGACTGTAAAGGAAATGGATGCCAGCCTCAGCCTGGCGTGGGACACTTACTTGACGTTGAGCCAAACTTGGCACAATGGCCTGGATAAAGTTATTATATAGAACATTTCCAGATTAAAATGCCTACTATGTTTTGTTGTGTACTGTATATATTTTTGAGTTGTGTACTGTGCTGTCTTCTCTGTGACAATGTTTCCTGCACTTCTATGAAAATGAAAAAAAAAATCCATGATTTTTATTTGGTCGCCTGTCAATGACGCTGCTAATGCATCAACAGCACTGTGTCTGCTTGACAGAGTCACAACAGAGTTTTTATACAGTTGTGAACTATGCAATTTTAAAGACAAACTTAGTACCTTGGTGGTTAAGTGAATGCACAATGTTTGGAAACTTTTAATGTGAAACTACTTTTTTTCAGTGCTTTTATAACTGTGATTATCACCAGGTGTGTTTGTTTCAGAGAGGAGGAAACCTCTGTGGATAATTCAGCTCCTGATAAAAAGCCTCCTACACAGAATAAATCCAAAGCATAAGTTAACGGCAAAGACCACAATGACACCCTGCTACTTTGTAAAACACATGAAACACTTTTTTTGACGCAGAGACCCCAAGAAGTTACCCAGTGGATTAACTTGAAAAGATCTAACCTGTTTTTTCAACTTGCATAATTTGACTGACTGGAAAGGTTGGAATGGCTCCATGTTTGATTGTTTCTACTCTTACAGTAATAAGTCACTGCCCTGTAGTCATTCAAAAAGTTCTAAAGTGACTTTCCTAGAAAAACAACAGCATCAGCCACTTCAGAAGGCGCATGTTGGTATAACATACTACATTTAAATAGCAAAATCATTTTATAGTAATTATGATGAAAGCAAACAAGGAAGTCAGGTGATGTTATCAGAGACTAACAAAGTCTGCAGTGTCAGCGTATAATGTGAGAAAGACTTGTCGTACTGCAAACACCAATTTAAATGCACAGATCCAATCTACTATCTGAGGATGCTGCAGTGAATTAAATGTCAGCCAGTGTCATAACACTAACACATAGTACCAAGAATGTAGACTTTAAAGTGGTTTATTTAGCTGTGCAGTTGACCAATCAGCCAATCATGCATGATAAAGCCAAGCATGCAGCATAAAACCTTGTAGACATCCAGAGCAACGGGACGGGACACCTATGTGAGGATGCTGTTTATCGATTACAGCTCTGCCATCAACCCCATCCTCCCAGACATCTTGGTCAACAAACTGCTCAATCTTGGCCTCCCCTCTGCCATCTGCATGTGGATCACAGACTTCCTCACTAACCGGTCACAGTCTGTCAGACTTGGGGCACACCTCTCCTCTTCCACCATGATCAGCACCAGTGCACCCCAAGATTGCATGCTAAGTCCATTGCTTTACTCACGAGGTGGTGCTGCACAAATAACCTGAAATTAAAGGGATAGTTCAACATTTTTGGCAAATTGGCCCATTGCCATAATCCCTATAGTCATAGCAGTAGGTTTGTTACCTTTATTTGTTGGTGTAAGCTATTTTTAGAACGGCCAAGCAGAGCGGCAGGCTGCTCAGAGCTACGCTACGGAGGCTCATGGAATTTCTTGGTTTCCCTCATCAAACTCATCAAATACACAATCCAACAACTCCAAAACGCTGTTGTGGACAAGTTGTGACCTGCACAATCACCATGCTATGAGATAATAACACAACGTTACAAGACAGAGTTGTTTTCAAGGTAAATTCATGCAAAACTGCTGATGCGCGTTGCCTTCAGGGACAGTTTTTCAGCAAGCAGACTCTGTATTTACCTTGAAAACGGCTCCGTTTCGTAACGGTCCATTATTATCTCATAACACAGTGAATGTGCAGGTCACAACTTGTCTACGAAAGCGTTTTGGAGTTGTTGGATTGTGTATTTGATGAGTTTGATGAGGAAAACCAAGAAATTCCATCAGCCTCTGTAGTGTAGCTCTGAGCAGCTCACGGCTCTGCTCCGCCGTTCTAAAAATAGCTTGCACCGACAAATATAGGTAACGAACCTACTGCTATGACTGTAGCGATTATGGCAATGGGCCAATTTGCCAAAATGTTGAACTATCCCTTTAAACACATCCAAAACAAAAGAGCTCATCCTGGATTTCAGAGGGAGCCAACACCACTGTGGATTAATGGAGCACGTGTAGAGCAGGTCCACTCATTCAAGTACCTGGGGCTTCATATATCTAACAACATCTCCTGGGCCATCAACACCACTGACATCACCAAAGCAGCATCTCCACTTCCTTAGGCTGCTGAGGAAAAACAACCTAAATGAGAAGCTGCTGGTGGCCTTTCATCGTTTAGCGATTGAGAGCATCATAACAACATTACAGTGTGGTACGCAGGCAGCACAGCTGAAAAAACCATCGGCTGCCTGCTACCCTCCCTCAATGACATACTGTAGCCACTGCTCGCTACCTTAAAAGAGCCTCCAACATCACAATAGACTCCACTCACCCTGGCTATAACCTGTTTCAGCTGCTGCCTTCAGGCAGACGCTACCAGTCCATTAAGACACACACATCCAGATTCAGAAACAGTTTCTTCCCCCAAGCCATCACAGCACTAAATTCTCAATAAACACTGTGTACATTGCACTACGAACTCATTTTGTTGTATCTGAACAGTGACAAAATAAAACTTCTATTCTATTCTATTCTATTCTATTCTATTCTATTCTATTCTATTCTACACAGGTCAGGAGCTTCAGTTGACAGTCACATAAAACACCAGAGAGGTGGAAAAAAAATATGATCTGAGTGACTCTGACTGTGGTGTGGTCGGTTCCAGACACGCTGGTTTGATTTGAATGTTTCTGCTGATCTCGTAGGATTCAGGTTGCTCTCCCTTCACAGGGTCAGGACTGTAAATAAAGTTGGACTTGGCCTCTGCGTTGTCACTGAAAAGTTTTGAAGCTAAAATGTACCATTCTGTCGACTCGAGACTTCAATCAGCACGACCTCAAACATGCAGAACTTTGATCCTTAATAACATTTAAATGAGTGAGTTATACAAAAATGAATCCACCATACAGTTGTCATGAAGGAGGAAATTAGTTGTAGAGACCAAAACCGTATTTTGCTCTTGGCTCTGAACATGTTAGGGTTAGGGTTGATCATTTTTACATGGGAGTCTATGGGGATTGGCTCATTCTGGAGCCAGCCTCAGAGATTGCTGCTCAGTCAGAACTCACTGTTTCCTCATTTATTTTCTCCAACCACCAAAAATGAAGAACCTCAAAAACATTAGAATTGATGTCGTGTCCAGTATGTAGTTTCTATTTGCAAACTGTCAGCTTTTAATTGGCACAATTCACCAGTGGAAAAAGCTTTCAGCCACTGCCAATGTTCGGACAAAACAGGAATTGACATCAAATTTATTTCTTCAGTGACACAAACCCCTGCACATGTCCGTGAGTTGTTTGTGTGTTTGTCACTGTCATATCTGTGCTGCAGCATCTGCAATCAACTGATTCAGTGTGGCAGCCTGTGTGACCACAAGGGCAATGTAATCATCCCAAGTATATGATAAGGATCACTTCAACTTTCCACTTTTCTAACTAGTTTTGAAATAAAAACAAAAAAACCCAAAAAGCTATCCTTCTAGAAAATAGTTGTTTACCATGATGGTGGATTTATTGTTTGCGATCTCACAAACATTGTGCTGTTAAGTGCTTGTTAAGTAAATCTCAGGTGTATCTGCTGTTTAAATGTCAAGCTTTGACTCATACTGTAATCAATAGCGATATGTAATTAAAGTGAACAGTCCATGCGAGGTAGAAGCTAAAGGACACTTTGAATAGACACAAAGCTACACACACACACACACACCCTGCTGGTATCAAACCCCCATTAGACTTAATTTACTGAGCTTCCTCTCTGCCCCTGTCATCAATTTCGAGAAGTGGGTCCATCATGTATCACCCACCCATGGGAACAACCTCTGAGGAAGATGTACCACAAAGAAATCACTGTAGGCTCTAAATGAAGAAATGTTTTGTGCCATCACACATCCTTGAATGAAGCATGTTAAAGAGGAACTAAGCAGGATTTCTTCCGTGGCTGTGCTACATTTTTACCTTAATTAAAAAGCTCTGGAGTAATTGTGATCTTTAAAGGGATAGTTCACCCAAAATTCAAATTTCACTCATTATCTACTCACCCTCATGTCGACTAAGGGATGGGAGAAGTTTCAGAGTCCTCCTTGCCTTCTCTGAGTTACAGGGGAGCTCGGCGCAGCACTGCATGTCCATATGACGGTTGCGAACAGGGCTCACTTTTCTTTGTCCAAAAAGACACACCAAAATAAAATCCAAATACCTCCATAGTGCTCGTCTGTAATGTCCCTCTTGTATTGAAGCCCCAACATGAGAAATTGCGTGATTTGCATTTGCATCTCATGAGATTTGGACAGACCAGGAAGAGCAGTGCTGGGAGCTTCCGCTACAAACAAGCTTAAAATATAGACTTATTAGAGGGACATTACAGACGAGCACTATGGAGGTATTTGGATGTTATTTTGGTGTGTCTTTTTGGACGAAGAAAAGTGAGGCCCATTCACAACCGTCATATGGACATGCAGTGCTGCACGGAGCGCCGCTGTAACTCAGAGAAGCCACGGAGGACTCTGAAACTTCTCCCAGCCCTTAGTCGACATGAAACAGTGGAAAAGCGAGCAGACTTGCATAGTTCCCCTAAAGGGAGACTTTTTTGCCTTGTGCCAAAAAACTAATCTAATACATACTAGTCTAATACATTTAAAACAATGTAATGGTAATGTAACTAAAGTCCAGAGAAGGTGGCTGAGTGGTTGGGTATGTTTCCTTTCCATCTTGGTATTGCTTCATGTTCTGGAACACTGTCTGATATCATTGGTTTGTGTATTGTATTGCACCAGATGTGGCTCCTACACTAACATTAAGTTTTTTTGATGTTATTTTGGTCAGACACCATCATCAGTACAGGTGTGCGTTCTATTTTCTTCTGCAGTTGATTTTCCTCCCCTCATCTCAAACACATGCAAATGAGTGGGGCTGGAGGCTTGAAAAGCACCCATCTGTAATTATCTGTCTGTGTCATCCCTTTAATTGACGGACAACCAGTCCTGAGCGCTTCCCTGCCCAGTGCAACAAAGATTGGATGACAAAAAAAGATGAAAGAAGCCTTTTCTTTTCTTTTTTTTTTTAAAGCACACCACCACTTACAGATCTGAAAGGCTCTGTAAATGATTGTTACTCTGAAAACCCTCCTGTAAGAATGTACCAAAGCATCTGAGAGGCACTACTAAACTCTGGCAAACGCAGAATAATAAGATATTGTTAAATCAATATCAGCAAAATTCAATATTTAAGCTGTGCTAGACTGAATGCAGGGAATGAATGTGAGAGAGCAGAAAGCAAATCATACTGCAATCACTGCAAACATCTTAAAGTCACATCTTGTTGTCTCGGCTGTTTTGAGTATCGTTTGTGAGCGTGTGCTCGTGAGCGAGCGAGAGGGCAGCAGGGAGAGAATGCAGAAAAGAGGGGAGAAATAACTGGCACACCTCCTGTTGCTACGGCTACTGTTGTCCCTCGAGATGCAGCTTGGTGGTGTGACCATGTGTGTAGCTGTGACGGGGTGCCCATATGTATGCTTTAAGCATCAGTGTGTGTGTGCGTGTGTTTGATTTGGAGACAGATCCACTCACTTCAGTGGATCAGTGTGTGTGTCGGTGCCACAGGGGAGCTGGCAGAAAACCAGGTGTTGCCCCACAACTGACCCCCTCTATCAAGGGAGTGTGTGTGTGTGGGTGGGGGGGGGGGGGGGGGGGGGGGGGGAGGAAATGCGACTCAGTAATGTCCTGGAGCCCGAACAGAGACGGCGACCGGTGTTGACACGTCTGAAGTGGAGGTGTGAAAAAGGAGGGATTCGAATAAAATGCACTTTGTATCATGAGCCTTTATGTTGTATGTCTTTAACTGCATACACAACTTTATATAAGCAGTTCAAACACTGGCAGTTATTCTTTGTGCAAATTGTTACCTTTCGTCAACATAACAATTATTGATTTTTATGATCCTCCACTTCCCACCTTCCTTTCAGCCACTGATTTTAAGTCACCATATCATTTCCTCTTGGATACTGGTCACTGGACATTGATTTACTCCAATTTGTTCTTCCCAATGACCAAATGTATCATCACTTTACTCCACAAAGCTGGTGGTTTTAGTGAACTGTGTTGCCTTAGGGCATGCATTTAATTTGGCTTGGTTGGCTGTCGGCAGTGGAAGTCGGACTGAGTGGAGCAGAGTATAAGGTATTCCTCTATCAGCATGTCTTAAAGAAGGGAGCCACCTGTTGAGTAACGCACATTTACTTATATTGAAAGCCTTGTCGGAATGGTGGGACGTTCGCATGTCGGAATAGCGGTATGTTGGAATGGTGGTACTGTATGTCTAATGCTGGAGTGGTGGGATGTCGGAATGACAGCATGTAACCAGTAATATTAATTCCTTTGAGCTAAATGCTAACATTAAACATGTTTACAGTTATATACAATAATCAGAAGTAAACACAAATTACATGCTGATGACTATGTTGCTGAGTGAAACACTAAGACAATGGGATGTTGGATCATCCTCTGAGCACCATGAATATCTGCACCAATGCATGCAACAGTTCTCTTAAATCTTCAAATATTCATCTTATGCTAGCACTACACAAAGTCAGGGAATCAACAATGTCAGTAGAGAGCATAACTGGAATCATGAATAAAGATTACCAATATAAAATGCGTTAACAATGAGGAATATGAATATCTGCAGGAATTCTTACATGTATTTTTTCCAGTGTGGCTAAACCTGTCCCTCCTCCAGACGTGTTGAATGTTACATTCCTACACAAAACTTCCTAAAGCAGGTGTGTGGACAGATTTGAGAGGAGAATCTTAAACAGCTCATATTTTATTCTCTTGCTGCTTCCCTTGTTTACTTCTAAAAACATGAGGTATCAGAGCCATCTTAATGCTGCTGAAGGAAAGAAACAGCGCTCGGAGGAAATGAGGATATAAATCAGTTTGTTCCAATTACTGAAGTTCTTCAGTTGCTCACAATTACAATTTACTACCGCAGACATGCAATTAATGGTGTTTACACAAAATGCTGCAGCTGCCCTTGCCCGAGGTATTTTCACAGATCTCCGTCTGTCACACTGGCTCACAACACAAACATTCATTCAGCCTCTCGTTTGCTGTTGAGATATTCTTACACTATATCAATAAAGGCTTTCAGATATCCCTTGTGTGTGTGCATGGATGTGTGTGTGTTGGGGGGGGGTGGGGGTTAAGAACAAGCCGACAAACTAACAAATCCTAGGTTACTGTGAGTCTTTGCCTTTGTGCAAATCTTTTGTTTTGCAAACACAGCGTTCGTGCAGCCGCTGCCAAGATGTTTTCTCATAATTGATGTTAGAGTGCTTCTGCTGCACATGGTTAAGAAGGGACTCATGAAAGCTCCATTCAAGAAGCAAAACCAGTGTCCTAGTTGCAGCTGCACAGAGACACTGCTTTGAATTCAGTTTTTTTTTTATTGGCTTCTCAACTTTTTCAAACTTTTCAAGGCAGCGAGGTAATTGGACAACAGTGAAATATTTATGTCTGGTATGTTCAAAGGTTACTGTAAGACACAACTTTGCCACTTGCTTTCATTAATTCTGATATTTCCATGCATGAATAACTCGGATGGAATCATTTTCATAGATTTCAGCACTGAATGCTGCTCCAGCACCTACTACACAGGCTTTTGAATGATTAATCTGATACGTTACATGTGCAATAGTCTTGGATTGGACTACTGCACACATCATACAGGACTCTGAGCTTTAACACTAGAACCGTCAACATTCCATGTACTCCTAGAACCGCCAAGAGGTCATTTTGACCTCCATTCATTCTAATGCAAAAATGGTAAATGGACTGCATTTATATAGCCATATACATTATATAACCAGCCAGACACACAGCTCAAAACACTTCATAGTAATGCTTCACATTCATTTACACACACATACTTTACAAAAATACAATAGTCGTTGCTAGGCAACCAATATAGACGACTCATTAATTTTCTATTTTTCGAACAGTGTGTGTATATAAAAATTTTCAAAATCACAATTTTTTTCGTTCTCTTTTATACTAAAATCATGAAAACGCATATGATGTAGAACACACTTCTAGGAAAAGTCATTGAATGGGAGACATAGGGTTTTTACGCAAACAGAGTTACATGCATTTTAAGAAGCGAAAGAGGTCAAAATGACCTCACGGCGGTTCTAGTGTTAATTAAATAAAATTTAAAAAGTCAAAAGTAAGTTTCATTTTTTTTTGGCTTTTCTTTTTCATGTGGTCCTTTGTCACTGCAAACCTCTAACACAATTGCTTACTAGAAATTAATTTGTCTATCCATGTCTGTGACGGCTCTGAAATATGACTCAGCACTCTGCTCCCTTGTCATGCTGTGCCCCCATGGAGCTCCCCACAATGTTGCATAATTACCCATAACATTAAAGGTGTCTGGGACGTGCTGAGGGCACTGAGCACACTGATACCCCTTTCCCACTGGTCAAAAAACCCGTTTAAACCCGCTAACAATCGGCTTTTGGTGGCAGTGGGAAAGGCGCACCGAGCCGAGTCGACCCGCGTCGACGCGGGTCAAACGACTCGGCAAGCGACGCGGGTTAAAATCGCCTTTAATCGGCTCGGCTCCGAACGGCTTGCAGTGGGAATGCCAGACCCGCGTCAACCCGCTAATTTACGTGATGACACTGAACGTTACGTGACCCTACGTCATCGCGCCGGTCACGTCTCTTATCACGTAACAAAACAAAGCTCTGCTCTCATTTGAGAGAGACTGGGATCAAAAGATCAAATAACACTGACCAAAAACGATTGAAAAAAAAGAAACGACAGTGTGTTTAACTGATGTGTTGTGTCGTGGACGTCCGTCACATGCCTGCGGCGGACTCGCTGTCCTCCGCGGTCCTGGTGCTCAGGTCGGCCAGACACCTCGTCTGCCTCGGCGGACGGACACTTTGCGGCGGGCGGCTGTGGCATGACTGTGTGTGTCTCTTGCACCGCGGATGAGAGCGGGGCAACTGGTTTATGCTCTGTCTGATCCCTCAGCGGGGCGTCAGACTCGGCTCATTTTGGTCAATGGGAAAGGGGCCAAATGCCGATTGTTAGCGGGTCGACCCGCGTTTAAAAAACCTGCGTCGACCCGCTAATTTTAGTGGGAAAACGGCTTGAGTGGCAGTGGAGAGATGGATGATACAGCAGAGGTTCCTGTTATAACATACAGTATGTGGAACTTTTCCCCCATCATTTAAACTTGTCCTTGGTCAATGAGAAAATTACAAATTACAAGGCAGTCATCTTTCAGCCTACAGGCGGCCATTTCTGATGTGGACTCTCTTTACAGCTACAAAGTGTCATTATTTTTGTGGTTACTTCACATTGTGTTCTCCTGACTCTCTCTTTCTTGTTTTGTCGACCTGAAATCTTCACTCAACACGTTGAGATTCAATTGAGGCTCGTCTTTGCATTCGACCCCAGGGAAGATTCCTTTATAACTAACATACAGTAGATACCAGTGAATATAGTGATTATATCATATCAGTGGTGTCTCTGCACATTTGGCTTATAAATACGATGCACCGACTTGAATATTGATTTTTTTGTTTCTTGCGTAGGTTCAGCAAGGACACATTCTGTAGTTGTTTCAATGACACGGGAATTTCTCTTCCAGGCATAAGAAGCTGATGGAGTGTGAGAAAAAGACTGAATATGATGAAGGTCAGATAATAATGCAGACATGTTTAAGCTGACACTACAGGCACTACTGCCCTAAGGTCACCACACAGTCAGCTGCAATAAAGATATCCACTGTTTTCAGACAACAGTGCAGAGAAGACTTTAGCTTCTTCATACTGTATGTTCAGCCATTCTTTCCCTCGTATTAGCTAACAATTGATTACCATACATGTATCGATCAAAATTTTCATGACAGTGGATCTTTAAAGACACCTTTGACCTTTGAGTCTGGTTGAGTAATAAAATTAAAGTAACAAGTGATGCCATACAAAGCAATGACTTTTCCAATGAGTATTGAATAAATGGTTGCATGTAATTTGTCTCCAGCAGTAATACTGCTCCTGTCCTATTGTACTGTAACCACATTTCTGTGGGGCTGCTTTCTTGTCAGTGTTTGAACATAAAGCCTGTGCTGTGGTGTTCCGATCTGATTGTAATCTGTCCATCAAACCCACACACCTGCACACACACACACACACACACACACACACACACACACACACACACACCAACACCTCCAGTCATGCTGGTGCTAATGCCTCGGGGTGGCTCATGGTAATTACCCTTATCGACCCTGCCAGGTATCAGAGTCATGGGTTATCAGACAAAGAATCCAATCACAATGCAAATAAAGGTAAGTTGAGGAGACTGATGGAAGGCATGTCTTGCATTTTCTCTCTCTTGCCTTGGGGGAGAAAAAAAGACGAGAGAAATCCAATTATTAGGCAAACTGCATTGATTGTGTCCTCTCCTAATAGGGTATTAAGCAAAACAGAGAAGGGAAAAGCCAGGCAGTGCCTTCCACACGAGCAAGAACCCGATCTGAGGAGGCAGTGGGAAGGACTTTCATGCAACAACAGATTGCCAGCAAAGGCTTTGTCATCTATTCAAACGTTTTCCCTCAATGCCTCACCGGATCAGCGCCTTTGATTATCATTCAACATTTGAGCCAGTTGTGCGATTGTAGCTGCCACGTGTTCCAAATCGCGCAGACAAACATTGCATCGGCGCAATAAATGAAATGCTTGCTTTGTTTCACAAACAACAAACAGCACACAACACAAAGCATGAACGAGACGTAAATGAGGTTCTGAAAACGAGGCTTTGTGGGTCACATGCAAAGATAACAAGACCCTGTGTGTGTGTACAGTATGTGTGTGTGTGTTTGCATGTGACCAAACCACCCACATCAAACACAACCCATGTAGAAATCAGAGAGAAATACAGTAAAGGGGAGATGTGGGGAGGACAAGGAGGGAAGGTCCACATGTCCACGTACTGTGAACTGTAGATTTATCATCATGTACTGGCTGTGTTCAAATTCTATCTTTAGTGTATTGCTGTATGTTTCAAATATTATATGTTATGTTTACGTGAGGCTTTCCTGTCATACAAGGTGTTCTGGCACATATGGATGCTCACCAACCCCACTGTCCTTTAAAACCCATATAGTTCACCATTATTAACAAATCAAAAACCTTTGTAAAACACTAGTTATCAAATATACGATGCAATTATGTGCTAAAAATATCTGCTCTGAGTAGCAGAGAAGAGTCACGTCACGAGTTCACACAGGATGAGAGGATTGACAGACATGACAACTGCAGAGGAAAAGCAGAAGCTCCTATAAGGCAACACTTCAGCTTTCAGCCATGCTGATTAAATTAATCTAGTGCTAACCTTGTCTGAGGGCGGCAGCATCTGGACGGAACGCTCCTGATCTGCACATATTGAGCTGACACATCTTTTCTTATAAATGACTGGTGTAAAGTTTATTACCTGGTGGGGAAATTTCATCCTTCCCCTCCTCCAAATGTTTTCCCACATCGATCAAGAAAAAAAAAAAAAGGCAGGTCTGCAATTAGTATTGCTTATTAGCAAGAGTTAGCCATGGCTGCTCACACTTCTTTAAGAAATCTGCTCGGGTAAATATTGAATTTCCCCACTGTGAGCTATAAAGGACAAATATGCATTTAGATGACAATGGCTGACACTGTGTTATTATGGTAAAGACAGACTTGTATTTACATTAACATCTACGTGTATGAGTTCCCCTCTTAACACTATGAATTATGCAGATGCACAGTGAGTGGGAGGAGGACCTGAAAGAGAAAGTGCAACTGCATAAAAAGCCAACCAGTCATCTGTCTGTCACTTTGCTACTGTATTCAGTGCACTGCGTAGATTAATAGCCTCTGTGTGGGGAGGAACATTTCTCCTTCGCGTATTCACACCTGTCTTCTGAAAACAGCTTGTAGCACTTTACAACTCTCTTGAAATTTCATTGGAAGAACTCATTGTGCTGGAATAGAGATGCTGACAACTCTCTCTTCACCAAACACACAGCATGTGGTGAATTGACTGGAGATGCATCAATAAACTAAAATAGCACAGTAGTCAGAAAAAGGAAATTGAGAAATCACCAAATATCAGACTTACTTGTTTTTACAGGGTGGAAATACTGCACCAAGCAAAACTTTTTGGAGGTTTAGGCATGCAAAACTTTACATTTTCTCCTATTTCAGCTTTCAATACAGAGTTTTATGAGACTGTGTTGCGGGGTTAAGTGGCTCGCCTGACAGCACTTCTGCAATAATTGGTAAGGGAGGGGTGAGTATTAAACAACACAATTGCTGGTTACATAAGAGCAGATGGGAAGAGAAATTATACAGAATAATAAATCATACCGGGAAAACAGAGGAGTCCTTATGTAACCGGTTCGTGGAGTACTCTGCGTTGTTGTGCAAATAATCACAGTCCTCCTAGAGGTTATTTCTTTTATTCCTGACCAAGTGAAAGAAACAAAAACAAAACACAATCAGCTCCGTCTCCCCAACCCCTCTCAACAAACTGACCAGACGAGAAGTGACCAGTTAAAAAAAGTAAACATACCTGACCAGTTGAAAGAAACAAAAACAAAACACAATCAGCTCCGTCTCCCCAACCCCTATAAAGGAAACATGACAAATGTATATATAAATTGGAAAAACATAAAAAAAGAGACAAAATAAAAACACCAACAGACACAGAAAAGAAAGAAAACTCACCTCTCAACAAACTGACCAGACGAGAAGTGACCAAAACAAAACCAACGGTTACATTTATATATGGGGGTGGGGCCGCCCAGGGAGGAATGCAGGGGCAGGGGGCCCCAAAAGAAAATAATACAAAATACAAATAAATAAAATAAAACGTCAGGTAATAGATAAAACAAAATAATAAAAAATGAATGAATGAAAAAACAGATAAAAATATATTTAAAAAATCAACTACAATTTTATATAATTATATTTAATATTAACCCTGTTACACTCACCCCCCTAGAATTATATAAAATTCTTAGTAGCATATCAAAAATAACACATACAAAAACAGGCCTAAATATATATATATCTAAACATACACTCAGCAACATAAGCTTCCCATGGAAAGGATAGGAGAATAAGAGGTTCGCTCGGCGCCTAGCAAAAGCTCAAATTACTCCACAGACAAAATGAAGTGCCTTATACACCACACAAACAGGCCAAAAATGTGTTTCCAAGACCATAAAAAAAATAAAAGGTTATCAAATTGGTGGTAATCACATCAATATAAAGAGAGACCAAGAATAAAGATTACAATATATATCACTTTTGTACAAATTGACCTCACATATGTTAATGAACCTCACATATCACACATTAATAACAGCATTAGAATTTTGCTCAAATCCTAACAAGGTCTCAAGCTGTGTCATGGACTCAATGAGACGACACACAGGTCTGATTACTCTGCCAAACCGTGAGGTGAGTCCATCTTCTACATTACGTCTCAGAAAAGAACCTGAACTGGCAGGAGGTGGACATGGCAGGGGAGCAGAAAAAACTTGAGGTTGGTCTAGGACACTAGCAGGTGGGGGGTCTATGACACCAGTGGGAGCGGCTGGGGCCAGGGAGGCCAGAGGGGGAGGGGCCAACAGACTGTCCTGGGCAGGGGGGTCGTCAATAGAGGACTGCTCGTGCACCCATGAAGCGGTGCGGCCGTTTTCCCATTCACTTACGTTTAAGAGGGAACCAGCCAGGGACGGTTCAGCTGCTGCAGCTGCAGTGTCCAACGCAGCCGTTTCAGTATCATGCCAACCAGATTG
Source organism: Trachurus japonicus (assembly GCF_045865225.1). NCBI lineage: Eukaryota > Metazoa > Chordata > Actinopteri > Carangiformes > Carangidae > Trachurus > Trachurus japonicus. The sequence goes on along the minus strand of NW_028219928.1, from coordinate 7,258 downwards.
GGAAGGGACATCAGCTACACTACGGGCAGGTGTGGACAGTGGAACAGCGACATCATCATGAGTGTCATGAGTGTCATTCAAAGGCAAAAAGTTGACCTGGAGCAGTAAATTTCGATGGACAACGCGCTCGCAGCCGTCCTGATCTCTGATACGGTAAATATGCAAAGCAGGTTTTGCAGCAACCACAGTACAGACGGACGGCTTCCACTTATCAGAAAGCTTGCGCTTCCCAGTGACACCTTTGTTCGCCAGCAGCACCCGATCCCCGACAGACAGAGACTGACCTTTGACCCGTTTGTTGTACTGATCACACTGATGTTTCTGCTCAGCTGTGCAGTTTTCCTGAGCAAAAGCCATGGCACAGTGCAGATCTTCTAAAAGAGACTTCACATACACATCATAGTCACACACAGTCACGTCACGGAACACATTCTTAAACATGAGGTCGACTGGCAGCCTGGGGACCCTTCCAAACATCAAATAGAAAGGTGCAAACCCTGTGGTCTCATGAACAGTGCAGTTGTAAACAAACGTCATGGACTGAATCATCTGCGGCCATTTCTGTTTGGACCGAGGAGGAAGAGATCTCAGCATGTTGCCTAAGGTGCGGTTAAACCGTTCAGTGCAACCGTTTCCCATTGGATGATATGGTGATGTATGTGACTTTTCAACCCCTGACAGCTTCAAGAGTTCAGCAATCAGCTCACTTTCAAAATTCGCTCCCTGGTCGGAATGCAAGCACTGAGGAAAGCCATAGACACAGAAAAAGTTGTCCCACAGTTTCTTTGCCACTCTCTTGGCAGTCTGATCCTGACAGGGGAACGCATGTGCAAGCTTCGTAAAATGATCAGTGATCACCAGAACATCAACAGACTTGTTATCACTACCCTCAGCTGACCAAAAGTCCACACATACAAGTTCCAAAGGAGCAGTGGTCTTAATGCTCTCCAGCGGGGCTCTAGCAGACGGCTCAGGGGTTTTGCTGAGAACACACCTGTGACAACACCTCACATAATCGCGCACGTATCTCTCCATATCATACCAGAAAAAGCGTTGGCGAGCCAACGAAAGTGTGCGGGGCTGACCCTGGTGACCAGCATGGTCATGAACACCACACAGGGCGTCAGCTTTCAACGAATCGGGCACAACAAACTGAAACCGCTTATGCTTGGACAACGGGTTCTTTGTGACCCTGTAAAGGATGCCATTCAAGAGTGTCAGTTTTTCCCATTGTTTGAGGAGTCTGATGGTGAGTTGACTTTCATTGCAGCGTTCACGTCTGGAGGGCCTACGCTTCCGCTCAACATAGTAAATAACCCTGGAAATGACTGAATCTCGCTGCTGATGAGACTGAAGGTCACTGAGAGATAAAGAAGGAAGCACGTCCTGACCTGAAGGTGTTAAAGTGGTCAGATGATCGGCAAGGGAGGCTGCTCGCTGTCTAGGGGCAGAGTCCCAGTCATCCAAAGAGGAGAGGATAGAAGAGACGTCGTCCTCAGACAGAGAACCATTAAAGGCAGCTGAAGGAGAAGAATTATCCAAGGACAGAGGTTGACAGGTAAGACGGAAGGTGTCCTGCACACAGCCACAGTCGACATCCTCAGCCTGACCAAGTAGCCCAGAGTAAGGTTCACACAACAGCCTCTCCTTTAAAGGCCTCACAAAAGGATCCCTGCTGAGTGCATCCGCTACTACATTCAAGCGACCAGGAATGTGCTTGATTTCAAAGGAATATGGAGCCAGCTTAGAGACCCAACGCTGCTCACAGGCATCAAGCTTTGGTTTGGTCAGTATATATGTGAGTGGATTGTTGTCTGACCACACAGTGAACTTATGACCCTTGAGCCAATGACTGAACTTTTCGCACACAGCCCATTTCAGAGCTAAGAATTCCAGCCTGTGAGCTGGATAATTAGCTTGACTGCGAGTGAGGGATTTGCTTGCAAAAGCAACGGGTCTCGCTCTCTCCTCGCCAGCCGGCACTTGTGAAAGTACAGCCCCTAGACCATCAAGAGACGCATCGGTGGAAAGGATGAAAGGTCTATCAAAGTCTGGGTGTGACAGTACCACACTGTTGAGGAGCGAGTTTTTCAGACCTTCAAAAGCGGCCTCACAAGCAGGAGTCCAGTCTTCTGAGGTCAGTTCACGGAAAGTTCCAGCTCTACGTCGGCCGAAGGAGCCTTTAGTTTTTCTCTTCTGACCAGCAGTAAGAGCGTAAAGTGGCTTAGCGATGGAAGAGCAGCCAGGAATGAAGTGTTGGTAATAAAGCACCATGCCAAGAAAAGACTTGACTTTCCGCTGAGATGGAGTGCAACCATCGTCCTTCATGAGATCTTCTTTCCGAAAAGCAGAGATCACTTTCACTTTCTCTTGGTCAACCGAAACACCACTGTTGTCAACCACATGACCAAGAAACCTCACGGACTTCCTGAGAAAATGACACTTCTTCTGTGCTAGCTTCAGGTTGTTAGCCCTGAGACGTGAAAAGACGGTGTCAAGACGTTTCAGGGCCTCTTCCTCAGAAGGAGCAAAAACAAGCAGGTCATCCAAATAACAAAGGAGGCTGGAAAAGTTCAGATCACCGAAGACACTGATCATCATCCGCATAAAGGTTGCCGGACTGTTACATAGGCCCTGGGGAAGCCGGTTATACTCATAAAGGCCCATGGGTGTTGTAAAGGCTGTGAACCGTCTGTCAGACTCATGGAGGGGGATGTTGTAAAACCCCGATGTAAGATCCATGGTGCTGAAAAAGGCGTTCCCCCCAAGAGCAGCAAGACAATCAGCCTGGTGGGGCAGCGGGTGTGCGTCTTTGACAGTCTTGGCATTGAGCCAACGGAAATCAGTACAGATCCTCAAATCCCCAGACTTCTTCCAGACCAGGACCAGTGGTGAGGCATATTCACTAACAGACTTACTGATGATGCCTTTCATCTCCATCTCAGACAGCGCCTCTCTCAGTTTGTGATAATGTGCTGGAGGAAGACGGCGATAAGGCAGCCGGAAAGGGCGATCATCAGTAAGATGGATACGATGGACAAAATCCTTTGCCTCCCCACAATCCAGCTTGTCCTTGGAGAACACATCCTGGTAAGTAAGCACAAGATCAGCCAGCCTTTCTTTCCATTCATTTGACACATCACAGCCCTCAAGATCGATGTCAGCCAAGCCACAGGCTTTAAGTTGCTGAGAGGGAGGAGAAGCAGTGTCTGAAGCGGAAGCACAGTCATGAACCTGACCAGACTGAGGCCTACTCACACCCTGGGAGATAGGAAGATCCTCCACTGCAACACATGGAAAAACATCTGCCACCTTTGCATTCCTGCGCAGTGTGACAGGGCTCATAGTAGGATTAAGAATTTTCATAGGGACCCAACGGTCGCCCCACATAGGTGCTACAACCCGACCAACAATGATTTCCTTTGGAGCAGAACGAGAAGACGTGGGCTCCACTATGACAGCGCTCCCCGGTGAAACAGGAGCATTACCAGGCAATTTACCCCACACCAAATACTCCTGCTGGGGAGCAAGAGTGACAGCCTGCCGCAGCTTAACAGTGCCAACTTTCTCAGGTAGTTCAGGACCTGACCAGCGGGTAATACAGCTGAGTAACTGCAAGAACTGTTCACATTCAGGGTCGGAGTTCCTGGAACGAATGAGCTCCCAGTATTTCTCATCTGATCTCAGCCCCTGTACTAATGGTCTGATGATATTACTTCCAATGATGAGGTCGTCTCTCTGACCTGGAACAAGAAAAATAGGCACAATGAATTTTGAACTGAAAATCTCAACAGCCAACTCATAAATGCAACTGGGTTGTGTTGTGAGACCACCACAACCAACAAGGACCACTTTCTCAGGAACAGACAGAGGACTCAAGAGAACACCCGCAGCTTTAAGCTTGGACTCCCCCTCCGCACTGAGCGTGCACGACATACTCCCAGAATCAAGCATACCTTTCAAAGTGGTCTGGCCCCCAACGGAAACCGGAACATAGAACAAATCACTAGCCACTTCAACTCTGTGAGAACCAACAACAATCACTGTATTGTCACTGGGAAGATTACTACAGCAATTCACGTAAACTGACTGCACATCCCTATCAACAGCGAGGGTTTCCTCAGCAATGCCCATGCTACCCCTCTCAACACACAGGCGCCCTAGTTTAAATCAGCCGGGGAGGAGAAGGAGGCATTGCAGCTGTGGAGCCGGAGAGCTGTGGACACATCTGTCTAATATGGCCAGGGAGAAAGCAATGGTAGCACAATCTGCACTTTCTGCAGTGAGCTTGGGTTGAATGGTCGCTTGAACTGCAAACTCTGCATGAAGACGGTCCTGAGCGCTGCTGATTACGGTGATGATTGAACTGCCTCTGGGCGGGCTGATAGCTGAATGGCTGAAAGTTGGCAACCCTCTGGCTAGTAGCAAGAGAAGCATTACAAAGAGACAGAACTTTGTCAAACATGGCCACGACCTGCTGGACGCCAGACTCTGCAGCTGGCTGAACAGCGGCAGCAGGGGGCGGGTCAGAGGCACTTGCACATAGTGGGTTCAAAGAAGCGGGTTTGTGCGGATTCACCATTTCGCCCGACCCAAGATGACTACAGACCAAGAGTGGAGGAGGCAAAGATGTAGGTGTGAGCCCTGACTGACATGCTGATGACTCACCCTGAGACAACCCGGAGCTGGGAGGGTTAAAAGACTCAGTGACTGGACTCTGATTGTAAGCTGACAAACCCACTGCATGATGAGTCTGGGCTGCTGCCGTCCTCACACGTCTTGTATGGCTGTCCAGACGCTCCTGAACCTCGGCTGCAGTCCATTGCTCTGGAGCCTTCAGTTGAAAAGACATGGCAAGACCTGGATCGGGGCAATGGTTGATAAACATCATGACTACCTCTGTGCTGGGGTCCTCAACAGACTTACCTCTTCTACGAAGGCACTCATCAGCGGCATCAATGGATTTGTTAAGGCGGATCCAGTAATCCATAGCACTCTCACTGACACGAGGAATAGTGCTGTAGAAATCTCTCATGGGCAGGTTAGAATATGACAGTTCGCTGAAGTTACGCTTTAATATGTCAAACACAGCTAAAGGCAGGTCAGATGCACTCAGTCCACTACAACTGCGAAGGGACACTTTAACCACATCTCTGGCTCTACCTGTTAGTCTCGACATTATCAGATCACACATTTCAGCAGGTGTGTCACATTTCACTCTTTTCAGGTAACAGTTCATCATATCCTCCCATTCATGAACAGAGAACAAATCAGTGTGATCACCTCTGAAGTAAGGTGGTGCTTTGACGTCAGACTGCACAAGGACCTTGAGCTGCGACAAACTAGCATCACTGGACAACTGACTCGTGGAAGACTGGACCTGATCTGCATTGGGCTGCTGCATAGTGCTAAGGTTGGCTGAAATAGTGTCTCCTATTTTCTTGGCTAAATCTGTGATTAAGGTACCAAGGGCCTCAACGGGGACGACTTGTGTAGGCTCAGGGGCAGACTGGGTAAGTGGCGTGGAGCTAGCAGTGGGAGCTAATGACGGGTCAAAAATGGACTGATCAGGTGCGTAGTTGAGAGCACCGGGGGACATGGACCTACCTCTGCCAAAACACAGTGAAGCAATCTGCTGGCCCCTCCCCAGTGTGACATCATGCCCATGACCAACGCCACGACCAAAGTTGGTATGAACCCTAAAAGTGCCCTCCCCTGCCATTATAGCCAAGTAGCAAAGAAAATAAAAGAATTTTTTTTTTTTCCAAACAAAATAATAACACAGGAAGGACAATACACACACAACTTTTTTTTTTTTCCACACAAAAAACAAACACAGACAATACACACAAGACACAAGACAATAAAACTTTTTTTTTTTTTTTTTTTTTTTTTACAAAAAAAAGAAAGACAATTTTCCCTTTTTATCCTTTTCTTCGCTCAATAGGAGTAAATAAAAATACAACCCTCACTTAATATCAGCTAACTCAGATGAAAATGTTGAACAGTTTCCCAATGAGAGTTCATACAGTCTGATTAACTTCAAACATCGCGTATAGCGGCTTTAATCCCTGGGGTCAACAAACCTCCGGCTAGAGCCGAACGTCAACGAAGTCAGCTGGTGAGCGAAGCCTGCGCCAGACACCGCGGAGAAGCCGGTTCATCAGCAGCAGCCGCTGCCGAGCATCACTGCCTGCCACCGCCGAGGAACAGAGCCGTGGAGCCGCAGAGCTGAGAGCCAGGACCGCCGCCGCCACACCGAGAGAGGAGAGGAGGAAAGCCCCGAGACCGGACCGCAGCTAGCGAGCGTTGCTGTCCGCCGACACCGTGGAGGATGGTCGCGAGACAGGACCGTTGGCTAACAGCCGTTAGCTCCCCGCTGACACCGTGGAGGATGGTCGCGAGACAGGACCGTTGGCTGTCAGCCGTTAGCTCCCCGCTAACACCGTGGAGGATGGTCGCGAGACAGGACCGTTGGCTGTCAGCCGTTAGCTCCCTGGTAACACCGTGGAGGAGGATCGTGATACAGAACCGTTGGCTGTCAGCCGTTGGCTCCTGTCGATACCATGGAGGGGAGGAGGGGAGAGAGCCCGGAGCAGCACCCGGTGGATCAGACGACACTGACCGGAGATACGACGGGTCACGGCACCAAGTGTAACCGGTTCGTGGAGTACTCTGCGTTGTTGTGCAAATAATCACAGTCCTCCTAGAGGTTATTTCTTTTATTCCTGACCAAGTGAAAGAAACAAAAACAAAACACAATCAGCTCCGTCTCCCCAACCCCTCTCAACAAACTGACCAGACGAGAAGTGACCAGTTAAAAAAAGTAAACATACCTGACCAGTTGAAAGAAACAAAAACAAAACACAATCAGCTCCGTCTCCCCAACCCCTATAAAGGAAACATGACAAATGTATATATAAATTGGAAAAACATAAAAAAAGAGACAAAATAAAAACACCAACAGACACAGAAAAGAAAGAAAACTCACCTCTCAACAAACTGACCAGACGAGAAGTGACCAAAACAAAACCAACGGTTACATTTATATATGGGGGTGGGGCCGCCCAGGGAGGAATGCAGGGGCAGGGGGCCCCAAAAGAAAATAATACAAAATACAAATAAATAAAATAAAACGTCAGGTAATAGATAAAACAAAATAATAAAAAATGAAATGAATGAAAAAACAGATAAAAATATATTTAAAAAAATCAACTACAATTTTATATAATTATATTTAATATTAACCCTGTTACAC
>NW_028219927.1:0-24734 GCF_045865225.1 Trachurus japonicus | reverse complement strand
CTTCTTCAGTTTGAGGTTAACGGATGTGGGGAGAAGACTGTGGAGTCCGGCCATGCTTACTTTGGTTTTGTGAAATCCTGAACATCACTCATCGGGCTCAGACAAACAAGGAGAGGGATGGGGTGGGGGTGAAGTCACATCTGAAGCCACTGTGATTAAAAACTTGAACTAAACACAATCAGCCACAAGCCTAAACCAGCTGAATGTTTGCCACTACATGAAGTTAAGACATCAAACGTTTTTGTGTTGTTGGGGCAGGGAGGAAAGAGTTGTTCAACGACTTTTGTGTGCGAATATATTGTGTTGCGTGGTGGCAAGGGGGTGTGTTAGGTTGAATAATTTTATTTCCTGGCAAAATTAAAATCAACTGTAAAGTCATTTCTGTTCCCTTTCGTTCCTTCATTTCAACAGTTGTCACTGAAAGCAAAACAAGCAAGACGTTATTCATAGAAGGCTGATATATTTAAAGCTGTTCAAAGTCAAATTTTGGTGGGAAGGACAATATGATATAGCATTATATAAAAATAGGTTATATTAAACAAAATCACTTTCGGATGATGTTTAGGTGCAATGGTAAGGGAAGATCATGCCACATGAATTCAGCATGAACACAATGAAAGTTTCAGCCTCAGAAACTACAGTGGTTGTCACAATTACCCATTAGGCTGTGACATCAAATAATTTTCTGGTGGGTTTGAGACCCAGTCCTTATTTAGTTGTCATTTTATTAATTAGCACACCAAGCTAAGACGGATGTTGGTAAAATAAATAAATAAATAAATAAATAACTGGTGTTAATACTTGTGCCCGTATAAGTAAACAATGGTTTGTCTCCTGTCATCATGTAACACCATAATAAACGGGGTCCTTTAAAAAAATGAGAAAGAAAGAAAGTAGTTCATCACACCTATATTGCTCCAGAGGGGGGGGGGGGGGGGGGGGGGGGGGGGGTGGGGGGGTGGGGGGGGGGGGGGGGGGGGGGGGGGGGGGGGGGGGGGGGGGGGGGGGGGGGGGGGGGGGGGGGGGGTGGGGGGGTGGAGGAGGGGGGGGTGGGGGGGGGGGGGGGTGGGATGGGGGGGGTGGGGGGGGGGGGGGGGGGGGGGGGGGGAGGGGAGGGGGGGAGTGGGGGGGGGGGGGGGGGGGGGTGGGGGGGGGGGGGAGGGGGGTTGATTATACTTAGTCGTTTTTTTTCTTACCTAAATTTACTGCAGCCTCAATTAAACTTATATTGCTCATTTTATACAAAAATAAAAATAAACATTTTCTCTTAACCCGTCATCGTAAAATCCAGTGGGCGGGCAAAACGTTTCACTCAGTTTGTTGGGAACGTCTGTGACGACATCACACCCCTATAAAGTAAATGGTTCCGCCCATGTCCCACGAGGAAAACGAACCGGCGACTACAGAAAACCACGGTGCCGGAGAAGCAGGTGGATGCTAATTGTATCAGACGCAGAGTTTGGAAAACAGAAAATAAAGTACGTGTTTAGAAGGTTTTTAATGTGACCTTAGTTTGTCGTTAATCGAAAAAACAAAGAGTCAAAATGTTATAACTGCGTGTGGCCTGTGTTCATGAAGATGCAGTGAGCGTGTTGACCAGATTAGCTAACGTTTAGCTGTGTAGCTGTGACAAACCCGCCGAGCCAACAACCAAAATGAGTCCCCGCAGCCCGGACCACTGTCAAAACTATCAGCTCCCCGTCTATTAACCACGTCCAACTTTCTCCGGTTATTTTATCGGCCCAGCAGTTAACTTACGGGGATCTGGTCGCTGTTAGTAACACCACCGTTCCGAAGCCTCGTTAGAGCCGTGGATCAGTTAGCATAAGCGGCTCAATGTCTGGTCCATCCCTGTTTACCGCTTAATTTCCCAATGGATGGTTTTATTATTATTGTGTTAGTAACGTTAGTTAAGTAGCACTGTTGTTGGTATTTGAGTGTTAAAGGCAGTCTCTAAATTTGACGATTGTTTTTTCTCAATTGTCTCAATATTTTTGTGTTTAAATCAGCGGGGTCATTTTGTATGACATTTACAATTTGCGTTTTCACTTACTTGCAAAGTGTCCTGATAACAGATAACCTGGTTTACTGGGAAGACGCGATAAATACCAATCTTGTCCTAAGCTCTAAACATTGCCAGGTGTAAATCGGCGCATGATTAAAATTACCCAGCGTGTGCACATTTATGTATAATGCCCCATATCCGAAGTAACCTTAATTATTTGAATGTCTTTGAATTACAATTTAAGCAATATTGTATTCAAACACCTGCAACTGTTACAGCTGGTAACAGTTGAGCTCACAGATTCCTTTAGTAAACTGCAGTGTAGTGTTTTGAATACATGAGTGCTCAATAGTATTTTCACTGTCCATCAAGTGGCTATTTGGGTTTGTTGTCCTCTGCCACGATTCAAAATAAGAAATACTGCTTTACACAGAGGCTCTGGCCCAGGGGCCCATTCAGTAATCCGTCCATTCGACTCAACATTTATGAGTCCAGCTGAACTGACCACAGGCTGTGTTTAAGTCAGACCAGTTTTTGTTTTTTGTTTGTTAAAAAAAAAAAGAAATGCAGTTCAGCATATTTCTTTCAGAGTTACTCAGACGATTAACATGCTGACATTTAGGCAGATGTGAGTCATGCCATCCAGCTGTTGCCACACTTTCTCTTATAAAGAACTTGCCTCTTGCAACATGATGACCCTCACTTGTTATGAACTGTAAATTAGAAACCTTTTATATATACATGCCATAATAAAACCTTTACTCATAGTGTGGTTTGAACATTTTACTACAAGTAGCAACACATGCAGCAACATACAGTTTTAAGGCACCTGTCCAGATTCAGATCCACCTCAAGTTAAAGGGTGTGTGCATTTTTGGCAACTGTATATTGCAGTGCACAAAGCCGGGTTTATAAGGACACATGGAGCCCTTATTGGGCCTCATCGACCAACAGCAGTGGTTGACCTCTGCCATTTAGTTTTCATGAAAATTGGTGACAGGCAGACTTTCTGGTCTTGCCGCAGAGATTGCACCGCTCTTCTAACAACATCATTTATTCTGATGGACCTTTCCTACTAAATAATTTCAGTGTTTGAGCCAATTTACACTGTTCAGTTTTGCTATTTGCTCAGTCACTTGCATGTCTAAATGTCTAGCTTTTGTGTTTTGAGATACGGTAGTAAAGATATCTTGCATGTGCTGATTATGTGTTTTACTTACAGAGGCAACCTTTGCCACCTGGCAATCAGAAACACTGGACAAGCTTGTGAGTAGTGAACAGTGATAACTTTGGTGAAATTGAAATGTTAAGCTACTGTACTACAAAGTGATGTGCAGTTACGATTTACCTGACTGTTGGATTTCTTGTTTTATTCCAGGATCGGTTTAGATTTGAATGGACGAGGGCAGCCAGAGGCACAACAGGTACTGTACTGGGCATCCTGCTCCTCTCGATCCTTATGCAGATGTCACATTTTTGGTTTATGAATGTGTCATCTTTCCTACCTTCTAATAACATGTGATGTGACTTTTTTTTTCTTATCTTTTGCTACATGTAGTCCAGCTAGTGAGGCCCGTTAAAGGTTCAGTGATGCCTGTGAAGAAGAAGAGAAAGCTCCCTGATGCAGATGATCATGGGCACAAGTGTAAAATTACAAGGTAAACAGACACTCTCATCCATTTACATTTTAACCTATGCCCCCATAGTAAGTCATCGATCTGCACTGCAAGAAATCACCTCCACTCATAATTGCTCATATTTTACAAAACCCATCAGAACGTGTGTGTGTGTGTTCAGTTTTGGTCCTGCTTTTGCTTCTGGAGAGCCCTTTGCTCTGACATGTAATAAGAAGCTATTTAGAGCATGAGAGGCTCACTGCTGGCGAGGACAGTCATTGGTTGAACCTGCATGTAGGCCGAAAAAGGACTGGCAGGGTTGTCTTTCCACCTGGCAGTAGGGCGCAACTGCTCCCCCTCACCTTCCAACTTTCCGCGTGTGTTGCAAGGAAGAATTTGGTCCAGTCTCAGTCCACAGCAGGAGAGAAGTGTCTAAGTGTCAAATAGTTCGTACTTTCAACTATAAGTATGTAAACGGTGTGGAAAGTGGGTGTGGACTTTTCATTTTTAATTCCAGGGGTTTTACAACAGCTCAGGACTTGTCTGTACATGTATACATCATGTCATTTTTGTTGTTGTTGCCAGCACTGCAGGTCTGAGAACAGTGGCTAATTAAACCTGTGTTGCTACCATTTTCACTTTGAAAGAGCATCTGCCAGGTTTTTGTTGGGCAGTTAATTAAAATCAAACAAAAACTTTTTTTTGAATAGCTGCACTCGGCTTCAACCTGTATTTTTTTTTTTTTTTAACTGTAAATCATCTGATCAATCTGAGGTTGCAATCATAGATCAATAAACTTGTGTCTGATCTGTTTCATTTATATCTTCATCTTATTTGTGTCCATCAAGTCACAGCTGGATAAATATATTTCAACATTTAAAGCAGAAGTAAGCGATCCGGTCGTTTTGGCTAATGCTGCGTTCCAGGCAGGCTTTTGAAACCGTAAATTACAGCTTCAAGTCACGACTTACGACTTTGTAGCGTTCCAGGCAACCCACTCATAGTTACTTTCACAGATAAAACAGGTCGGAAAAACACAACGGCCACTCGTAACTTCCCACCCGTGAAGTCGTACCAGATCGAACTGGTACGACTTCACAGGTCGGAAAAACACGAGTTGCCTTGAACGCACCATAACGTCCATCGACCCTCAACGTCACCAACATTCAGGCGCATCCCTTGGCTTAATCACACACAGCCACTCCAGCATGCCCGATCTCCAAATCTCCTCATTAGGATAAAACTTGTAGGATACGAGAAGTTTTCTCCTCGGCTCAGAGCAGAGTGACTGACAGACCCGTGTTTCGGTCCAAACACTCTATGTAAGTGATTGCTGTTGGAAGATATAACTATTTAAGACTTATATTAACACAAATATATCGCTTACTTCTAATTCCTCCTGGCCAGTAGGTGTTCCACTCACACTGCTCTCGCTCCAACCTTCCGTTTTACTGGTTGCCAGTTATCCACCTTTTTCCGAACGTCAAAAACGTAGCCTGTTTTGCCGGTTTTGGAATGTTATGTTTACGTTTCCATGGTTTCAGTAGCCGCGGTAAATGCATGGATTTTTTTTTTTTTCCCCCAATGAAAATCTGTAAAAAAAACGCCTGGATCATCACAGCAGCTTTTAACAAGTGGATATCACCCAAATTGACATCTGTGTTAAAAGCCAGCGTTAATAGATCCATGCGTTTACCGCAACAATGACAACGCACTGAAAACCATAGGAAACGTAAACGTAAAATTCCACCAAACCGGCAAACCGGAAGCCAGTTTTTTGACCATAGATGACGTTCGGAAACTTGTGGATAGCAGTAGACACATGACAAACAAACATTCTAATGCTGTTGCCACAGAGATCATTGTCCATGCCGACGTTGCCAAACGTAACCAGATATGTAAATATTTATATATTTCGGACCCGCTAAAATTTATTAAACAATTATTTATATACTATTTTTAAAAAAATACTGTAAAATTCTACTTTTATTCTGCATACCCTCTAAGACATTCTGTGGATTGCATTATTTTAAAAAAATGTATCCTTTTGATGAAAAAGGTTGTAAGCTATAAACCATTAACCCTAACAAACAAGATTAATCCCAATTAAAACATTACAGAAATGTAAAGCTGAATATCGTGATCTAGTAGACGAAACTGAATAAAATGTAATCGTTTGAACTAATTGATTCTTTTCTCCAGCTCAGACTCTTTCACTAGCTGTGTCCCAATTCAGGGGCTGCATCCTTCGGAGGGTGGATTTGAAGGCCGATTACGTCACAGCGCTGCGCGAAGGCTGTCCCAATTCGTCTCAATTCGAAGGTTCCATCCAAATGCAGCCTCCAAATGCGTCCTCCTTTTCCCTGCATTCGGAGGATGCACCGCTATCATCCTTCGCGGCCTCCCGTATCCCAAGATGCTTTGCTGCACCGTTGTTGTTATTAGCAACCTAGCCGTTAGCTATCGAACGGAGCAGCTCTGTGCTGTAGCCATGGTAACCCGGCTCTGCGGCCGGCTCGGAGGTGTGGCTGCCCGCTGCTGAGCTCTGCTCTGCTCTGGCTGCACAGGTGAGGAGCGGAAGGCAAAGGCAATCTTGTGTGTGACCACTTTTAATAAAGAAAGCTATGAAAACACATTATTTGTGCTCTCATTTATTCTCTATTCAATAGCCTACCCCCCTGGCTGCTGTTCACTGGTTTGTTTATTAGTATATTAATGATGAACTGGCCCTTGTATTGATTCTACTTCTTTAAAAAAAAAAAAAAAAAAAATAAGCGAGGGGGGCGGAGGAGCGGTAGAGCTGTTAGCAAGCCGCTACTTTTAATTAAATGTTTTTAACAGTCCGGCCCGTTGTTTACAGTTACGCCGTTGTTTACGTTCGGATCAGGAAATGCTCTGAAGGCTAGACCGTCCCATTTACCGACCGTTGATGCGGCCCCCGGAGGAGGCTCCGAAGCCGTTGCCTCCGGAGACCGCGTAGGCTGGGTCCTCCGAAGGCTGCAGCCCCTGAATTGGGACACAGCTACAGCTGCTGCTATTTTAATGATAAATGCTGTTTGCTGTTTATTTACTCGTTGCCATGGTGAATTGTTGAATCTCCACTCATAATGGCTTTTTATATTCCTCATGTACATGGTCTGAGTGAACATACTCTGAGATCAGCTGTTCTGGAAATGAGCAGAGTTGGTTTTAAAACTGAGCCCTTTGTTGCAGTTTCACTCGACCTCAGATCCGTGGTGCGAAGCTCATCAGCTCTGAGAAAGTGGTCTCCAATAAGAAGTGCCTGGCCTGGTTTTCCTGGAGTATGCTGGCCCCTGACAAGGTGGTCGGTCCAGAGGCCATGGAAAAGTTCTGCGAAGACATTGGTGTGAGAACCAGAGAATGTGAGTCCCTGGCCTGTGGACCATGCTTATCCGGCATCTTTACACTCAAACTGAGAAATCAGAGAGTTAACCAAAAACACTAAAGAACCACTAGAAGCAGCACTGATGTGGTTTATTGAAGGGATGGCCCTCTTAAAGAGGGGCGACATGTTGTTGTAGACGGCAGCAGTTTGGAGATAATATTTAGGCTAATAACATTGTCTACTAAATTGGCACCTATTTACCCACCCGAAAACAAACGGAACAACACTAAACACTGGCAGATTAAAGACTTGAAATATTTATTTTTTATAAAAGTTAGTTTTCAGCTGCATGAAATACCATAAGGCATTTTACACAAATCAGATATCCTGTATGTCTGTATTGCCATTTTACCCATTGATTGCTTGTTTTTTTGCACAACTACTCCTTCAAGTTTCACTGCTTGGAAATATTTTTACAGCCTCAGGAAAGCAGACGGTTCACAGTGTGAAGACATAGTGAATGAAGACCCTGTGCATATGTACCGATGTGGATTTAAATGACAGCTAGAATGAAAGTTTGTCTCTTTCTTGCAGAATACAATGTTAGTATTAGCCTGGCACCTAGAGGCAGTATATATGGGGTACTTCACGAAAGAGGAGTGGGCTCAAGGGAATGACATTAATATACAGTAAGAAACCTTTTATTGTAACTATCTCTTCTCTAAAATGGAGGTTAAATATAAGACTTTGTTTTGTTCTTGTCTCCCCCATTTATTTTATATCCTATCAAAATAAGCTTCACATGCTGTTCAGTATGATCATCTATTATATGATTAACATACACGCTCACACACATGTACTTTTATCTTTGGCAGACTAACCTTTACTATCACAACCAGAATGCCTAAATTGTCTTGAACTCCCTAAGTGCAAAACTCACACAGCATCCATCCCAAAACGAATGTTACACACTCTTGCACATTGCTGCAATCTTACCTCACTGGATTTAGTTGTCAGTAGACTTGTAAAAAAAAGATCTAGTGAATGGTGTGTTATGTGTCATACATATGGTCCTTCACCTACTTGCAGGTGTGACTGCACAGAAAGGTTACAGGGCAAACTGGATTACCTTCGCAGTGAGCTCAACGACTCTGCAGCCTTCAAAAACATCTACAGATACGCTTTTGACTTCGCCAGGGTGAGTTTGGTTTCTTCTTTTTAGTTTGTTTGTTTGTTTGTTTGTTTGTTTGTTTGTTTGTTTGTTTGTGTTAAAAGTAGCCAAACGTCACATGAAGATGTTGTCTTTGCTGACCTCTAGTGGTTAAACCATTCACCTGGCTGCTGTGAGTACAGGTGTATCCCAGGACAGCATTGAACATCATTTTTGGGTGTGTTTCCTGGTACAACAAGGCAAATGACTGATGACAAGCTACTACTGTCATAGAGAATAATCAGGGAGGACAGTGAAACACTTGAATTGCCAGGTGGCAAGTTGAAGCACATTCCTGGTCAGCTGCTCAGTAAACACAGCTCTTCTACTGTTTACCACAAGGAAAAACCAAAGATGGAATGAGAAGTAATGTCCCTGATTATTGCAGAGTCTTCTGCAGTGTTTTCACCTCTGACTGTCGACAGGTTAGCAGTCTTCCTTCACTGGTCTCTGAATCATCACTCCCCCAAAAAATAAAATAAAATGATAATCATATTGAATATCAATCTAGAGCTCTGGAAACGTTTCCACCAGCAGGAGTCACAGGATCCAAAAAGACTGAAATTCACCATTTCTGTCATCTCAACCTGTTGTCTTTGTCCCTGTTTTGTCATCAGGATAAGGACCAGAGAAGTTTGGACATGGACACAGCTAAATCCACTGCTGGCTTTTTACGCTGGGCAGAACATGGCCTCTCTTCCCAGTCTTTAACCAGTTCCTGGAGGTAACTTGAAGCTCTCGTTTTTTGGGGGGATGGGCTGAAGAGCAGTCATTTCTCTCGCCGCCCTCTTCCCCTCTGTTATTTCTTCACTGCCACTCTGTTTTTCTTCTCTCTCCCACAGCAGTCCAAGTACAAGGGGGATGAAAAAGGACCATTGGTATAACTTTCTGGAGTCCAGCAGGACCATCAACACAGACCTCAGTAACTACGATGGAAGATGGAGCCTGTGAAGTGGATTTTCCCCAGCCGTCCCACAGTAAAAAGCTTTAGTCCACAGCTCAGTAACAGTGAAAGGAGTTCCTGGAAAACAAGTGATGCTTCAAGCTTAGCGACTATGCCCCAGTTCCAATCTGACACCTTAGAGGCGCGTTCACGGGAAGTTCATAGCATTGTGAAGTCAAATATATGGGATGCTGTCAGAACGCAAGTGTTAAAAAAAGAAAGAAAGAAAAACAGTAAACAAACGTAGACAGAGCTCCCATGTATCTTTATGGGCTCTTTGCACAGCTCCACTACTTCCTGAACTTAATGCTGCTCCTTCATTTCCTGTTCTTACATTATTGGACAAAACCTGGATAAATCCAGGTGTGTCTGAGCATTGTGACTACTCCCCCCCCCCCCCCCCCCCCCCCCCCCCCCCCCCCCCCCCCCCCCCCCCTCCCCCCCCCCCCCCCCCCCCCCCACCCCCCCCCCCCCCCCCCCCCCCCCCCCCCCCCCCCCCCCCCCCCCCCCCACCCCCCCCCCCCCCCCCCCCCCCCCCCCCCCCCCCCCCCCCCACCCCCCCCCCCCCCCCCCCCCCCCCCCCCCCCCCCCCCCCCCCCCCCCCACCCCCCCCCCCCCCCCCCCCCCCCCCCCCCCCCCCCCCCCCCCCCCCCCCCCCCCCCCCCCCCCCCCCCCCCCCCCCCCCCCCCCCCCCCCCCCCCCCCCCCCCCCCCCCCCCCCCCCCCCCCCCCCCCCCCCCCCCCCCCCCCCCCCCCCCCCCCCCCCACCCCCCCCCCCCCCCCCCCCCCCCCCCCCCCCCCCCCCCCCCCCCCCCCCCCCCCCCCCCCCCCCCCCCCCCCCCCCCCCCCCCCCCCCCACCCCCCCCCCCCCCCCCCCCAACCCCCCCCCCAGTACACACCTGGATTAATCAGTTTGTCCAATAATGTAAGACAGGAAACAAAGGAGCGGCATTAAGTTCAGGAAGTAGTGGAGCTGTGCAAAGAAGCCCAATGTTAATGGGCGAAGCATAGGGAGAAAAAAAAAGATGTTTACTGGACCCAGAATTAATGTTGCTTGTCACAACTGTGGTGTAGTTTGTGATTATTGATGATGATTTGAATCAGATCTGATCCAAGAAACAGTTGTTTTGAGTCCTGTCCCTCACACACCTTGTGCGAGTTGACAGTAAATGGTAAATTATCTGTCCCAGACTGGACCCGAGTCCAACAACGTTTTGAATCCTCACAGACACACTCAGGCCCTGAACCCTCACAGACTTAACTGCCATCAGCTTTAAGTGACTGAGTCTTTAGGTGGCGGATTGGATCTGGGCCTCTGGCTACAGAAGATGCCAGCCGTGTCAGGGACTGCAGTAACCTGTCTCTGATGTAAATATGAGTGTGATTGTAAAAGCTGAGGGGATGTGAAGAGAGGTTAATCACATTCAATGAGTAACAGTCCCATCCTCAAGGTGGACCTCGTTCACTCTCTCTTGCCTCTCTAAGGGGATGTGAACATTGTGCCTGTATGGAATATGAATGAAGCACCACATGGGCTTAATATCATGAGACAGTGGTGGTTAGATCGACCTATCCACTGAGGAAATCCAACATGGAATGTAAAACTCCAAAACTTTTCCAAGTTAACCCCGATGCCTCCGGAGTGAATCTAGATTTGGTAACTCCCTGTAGGTTGTTGACCTTGCTGCTGTTAGTTAGTAGGCTATTTTCACATGTGGATACAAATGACAGTCCATCAAATCAGGGCTTACATGAACACTAGATGATGCAACAGCCTGCATCCACCTCTCTGAGACCTAGAGCTTGCTGTAACAGTTAGCAACAGGTCAACAGCACAAAGGCAGAAGTTGGTGTAAACCAATGTTTTTTTTGTGATCAATTATATATTTGTGTATGGACCATTAAAACAATTAGACACAAGTAACATAATTTCCTTTTTATGGTGTACATAAAATGCACAACATAAATAACTAAAAAAAAAACAAAACCAAAGTTGACCTATTTTATTTACATTTGTACCTTATTGTTTTGATAGAAAATTGTCCGTGTTTCACTGACTTTCCCTCCTTGTTTTGTCTGCAGGGCCAGTGCTGGCAGATGAGTTTGTGGAATGGCGGAATACATGGTCAGGCGTCATAGCAGACTACGGTGCAACACCAAAAAGGAGGAGGGAGAGAAAGCAAACAAACAAAAAACCCCAAATAACACAAGGAATCTCCTTATTGTTTAAGAAAAAGGAAAAATACACATTTCTATGGACTACAGAATTCATCCCTGTGGACTCTGGGTACACTCACATCCCATCAGAGTTGGTCTCCTGTGTCAGCCAACTGTTGTCAAAGAAGCCTTTCTCTCAACAAGTAGTTTTTTATTATAGTGTTATTTTGAAGAAAAGAAACGTGGGGCAAAAGTTCCTAAAAATAAGAAAACAAAAAGAGAATAATGAGTTTGTGGAATTTATGTTTTTCTTGAAAATTATTTTTTTTCCCCATGTTGTGTCTCGTTTATAGATGTTTTTTGACAGTAATAAAAAGGAAATGGAAGTGTGAACAAGCTTTGTCATTGGTATAAACTGTCAAAACAGCTAGTGTTTGACCAATTTAAGGAAGTGACATCCCTCCTACAGTTTGTATCACATAAAGGCTCAGATGTTACCACCTGTGTGCACACTGTCTTATAGTGAACTCCCCTCCTTGAGATGACTTGGTAGGATGATGTGTAAGTGACATTGTAAACAGGTTGTTTCCTTTGGTTGGAGGTGAGCTTCATACCTTTGATTCACTGACGGGACTGCAAAATCAGTCATGTTGTATATTGTCACCGTAGTTAACTGGTTATTGGGTCTCTGGCGTTGTCAGTGTGAACACAAATGGTGATGTCCTGTAGCGGGGAAGCTGGTATAGGCAAAGGTAAAACTTTTAATTACTGCTCATGCTCATCACTTTTTCTGGCCCAGAGTGAAATAACCACGTTGTGCTCCTCATGAGGGATTTATTACATCTCACTATAAATGAAAGAGGTGATAGATTTGCCAAGAACGTGTGTTTCAAACTGGAAGTTCAGCCTTACTTGTTAGTCCTCCTCCCTGAGCCTTTAACTCCTTTAACTCAATGTGGATTTTGTTGAAGCAGGTTTAAAACCTGCTCCTTGGCCCATGGGGCAACAAGCAGGTCCAACTGTTAGAGCCAGTTTGACCCACCACTAGGTGGCCGATGGGCACTAGCATTTCTGAAAGATTTTGGAAGTTGGGGAAACTGATTCTCTCGTTTGGGGTGGGGAGCCAATCCCAATACATATCCCCGATGGCATTAAGGTGGAGGTGGGGAACCCCTTGGACAGGTTGCTGGTCTTTCACACAACATTCACACCTACAAGCTCTTCAGAGTCACCAGTCAACCTTGTGTGTGTGTGTGTTTTTGGACTGTGAGAGGAAGCTGAAGAAACCCCACACATACACAGGGAGAACATGCAAACTCCACGCTGAAAGGCCCCAAGCCTGGGGTTCGGACCTAGAACCTTTCCCCTATTTGCCCTGTATGGAGTATACACACCACTGAACCGCAACCACATCACCACCTGTATCAAAGCATTAGGAACCATCCTAGCTGTTACTCACAGCACCCAACAAAGGATAAAATGTAATTGAATTCCTTCCAGGTCTCATTTAACATGTAGACTTATTCCTTTATTTCTAGGTTTACTTTTAGATCATTGTATATCCTACATTCCTTGCCTTTCTGTGAAACAGATTGTTTTCTCTGCCAAATGCTATAAAGAATGTTGAAGAATGGGGAAAAAGCCTGGAAGCACACAAATCACTGATGTGTGCCAGGTTTTTCTTTTAATCCTCAAGTTTCTGGTCCGCCCTGAGAGCACTGACCTCCACCTGTTTGGAGGGACTGTAGTGCCCAGAAACTCCTTCCACTATAAAGATGTTGATTAGTAATCTCTGGAGGAGGGTCTTGGCGAGCGAAACTAAATAATCTCAAACAAGAACTTGAGTGCTTCTAAATCTCAATGGAGGCTAGACGATTGTGGGCAACAGCTCAGGGCCTGAGAGAAATTTTGCACCACTGAATTTCATCATCAGATCGGATCCTCTGTCCTGGAGCCACCTTAACAGGCTCTTCTGTACCAATAGTGGCCCGACACTTGGAAATCAAGCAGCAGGCCAAGGCATAGGGTGGAGACCAACGCAAAGCACTCCACTTGAGGCATTTAGACTAATGTTGTCTCCGTGATCTACTGTGGCGTTGGCAGCTGTGGAAGTTGCTGCGTTTGGCAGGGAATGTTCTATAATGTCAGCCTCCCAAGCCAATTCCAATACCCATGCAATGTTATCTAAACAATTAGCTAACACTAATAGATGCTCCAAAGCACTGTGTTTAGGCAGACTGGAACAACATGAAAGACCTGGTAATTTTATCTTTTTCTGTATTCATAACAGCCTCAGGTTTCTGGTTGTGTCCTTTATTTCTCATTATCTCAGCCTCCATGTGCCTCAGAGACTGTTTGGAAAACATGGACAATGTGTTTACTTGCCTTAGTATCCTGGTTTCAATCAGAGAGCTCCAAAGGCCTGTGCTACATATAAAGATTTGATGTTATCCTACCACAGTGGTTCACTTATTCACTGGGGTAAATCACCATGGTGACAGGTAAACATGGGATCAGATCAAAACATACTGACCAATCAGATCACAGAGAAAAAGAGCCCTCTTGAGTCTTCATCCCAGGAATAAAATAGTGAGTGGAACATTTGCATAAATCATTTGAATTGTTTAGCTGCTCCAGACTTTGCATGTGACAACTCTGTTTTAAAACAGACCTACACAGAGAGTTTATCACACAGTGACTATTATAGCTTCATTTCAACTGAACAAAGATTCTTCTTTAGGATCCTGACAGTGATGAAGCTTACTCTTTGTCATTGCTGCTTATCAGAATAACATAAGGAGAATCTGTGACCAGAACTGGGTATAATAAAAACTAAACCTCTGAATGACTTTGTTTAGAACAACACTTTTCAGCATCATAAATATGATTTATACATTTTAACATTTCAGTCAGACTGATTGATCAGAGTCAGGCATGAACTCTGCTCTGACAGAAACAGTCTGACATTACCTTGGATTTTTTTTAAATTTGCATGTTCATAACACTTTGTTCATGATGATCCGACAACAACGACAAAAAACTTTTTAGGCTGACCTCATATTGAGAAACCATTTCCAGTCATGTCATCTTCATCTCACATTGTTGAATAACACTTTAGGACGTGCTTCCTCTTATATCATATCAAGAGCTTTATTTGGTTCTCAGTTTTCTGAGCCAGCTGATAACCAGCGTCACATGTTAAATTTAGTTTATCCCGATAACTATCAGTTATCCTGGGTATGGATATCCTGCTTTGTATGACAGGACTTTACTTTGACAAAGTTAGTCCAGGTGCTATGGCAAAAACGTCACAGTCCCACCCACACACATGGTCCAAGTCTTGATATAGTAACCATAATGTCCTGAATAGGAGTAACCTGAAAGTGTTCCCTCCCTTGAGACGTTAGGACAACCAATAGTCATAAAAATAGCTTTTGTTACTGTAATTTATAGCTCTTTTTATTTATTCTTTTTTTTTTTTAATTTTACTGCTGTTTTATGTTGAATTAAAATGTCTGATGTTCACCTTCTCTGTTAGGCTACTGTTTTCTTTTTGTTTTGCTTTTGTTTTGTTTTGTTTTGTTTTGTTTTGTTTTGTTTTGTTTTGTTTTTCCCCAACGAGTCCCCTAATGTTTTGTTTTTTGCACTTTTATATTATTATGCAATTCTCGTATGTCCGTGTCGCACTTGAAGGCATCACATAATCTGGTGGAGCCGTGAGATGAGTGAGGGTGTTACGCCCCTGTAAAGGGGAATAATAATGAATACACACAGACACGGTGTATCGTCAGTCACGTCCAGTGTAATAATGTATTTTCAATAGTTCACAACCTTCTTCACAGCATTGTACATTGTTAATAAACCAAAACTGTTTAAGCACCTGTTCTGTCAATATATAGTTCAGTAAAAGAAATAAAGCATTGGCGTTGGAAATATAAAATATATCTCTACAGTGTTATTAAATCAGAATTGACTAACTGTATTTTCAATACACAGCAACTCGTGGTGATAATATTCCACATCACATTTACATCTGCTTCTGTAACAAATAATAAACGAAAGTATCTCACATTTTATCATGTGGAATATTCACAACCAAACCAACATTCTGCTAAATGGAAGTTAATAATCATTCATTCACTCATAAACAGAAAAGAATAACGGCGCAAACCGTTTATCATTAACATATTTCACATTAAATGTCTGACGGTTTGTAAATAAACAACAAAACTGTACCTCTGAACCAACGTCGTCTACACGGCACGACGTAGCTAGCAAGAAACTACGGTGGAATTAGCATTGACAATAAACGAAACTAAATAGTTCTCAAAAGTGACTTCAAACTCCGTATATATACTCTCTACTCATTTTTTCTGACACATAAAACATTTAAAAAAAAACACATGTTACAGCTGCTTTTTGTTTAACGTTTCTTACCTGTAAAGGGGAATAATAAAGAATACAACACAGACACGGTGTATCGTCAGTCAGGGGGGGGGGGGGGGGGGGGGGGGGGGGGGGGGGCGCGTCCAGTGTAATAATGGACGAGCGAAAAACAGACCGTCCTTCCCCCCTTCCCCCTATCAAGTTTCCAGCGCAGGCAAAAGCAATCGAACCCCGAACACCCGAGGTGCTTTTTTTTTAGGATTAGCTTTCAGAAAACCAACTTATAAGATGAAACACTTGAGAAACCACATAATTAATATTTAAGAGAGCTTTTCTAAAATAAAATAGATAATTAACATGTGTTTACCACCCTTTTAACTTGTCACTCTCTATGCACGCCTGTCACACAGACCAAAACAGTAGATAATGGATCACTCGATCAACATATCATCTGGAATTTAACCTTAATCCACTTTTTCTTAAACCTTCATCATTACTGATTTAATCATGTACTTTAATGAATTAAATCATTATAATACCATTCTTTTCCCTTTAAACTGTTTTTAGTAAAACCATGTGAGTTTTTGAACCCTTGTTTTTTAGTTTTAACAGCATATTTAAACCATTAACACACTACCCCCTCAATACAAATGTCGTCCATCGACCTGAACGATTAAGGCAGGTGCATAAACCATCAAAATATTCCTCACATTTCTTATGTAGGCACTTGACCGCACCAAAAGTCCTTGAGTGTTGGATGTGTGGCAGGATCAAGCTGCTTCAAAACAGTCCATCATGTGTGGTGTTTGGTATAAATTGTCACTCAGCTTTCACAAAAGTCCATGAGCGTAATGAGATGTGTATAAGTGTGGTGACACTCCGCTTTCACCAAAGTTCCCATGAAGTGTATGAGGTGTGTGTGTATGTTGGCACTCAGCATTCTCAAAAGTGCCCATGAGTGTATAGATGTTGTGCATGTACGGACAGTCCCTAAATAATGTCTGTTAGTTTTTTTTTTTTACACCCTGTAACGACACAGGCTGGTATGTGGGATACTGTACAGAATCATGACCACATGGTCCTTGGTTGGTGGTATACTGTAGTTTGCTGCATGGGGTTAAACCCATATGTGGATCTGGCTGGAGGGTCCCACACTGTAGCAAACTGGATTATACCAAACTCCATTATAGGGGAATAGCTTTTGGTGGTCGCCTTTCTCTCCTTGGCCGCTCTTGTACTTGTTCACTCTCACTGTGAATGTCACGTGGTGGAGGCTACAGAGGTGGCGATGCAGTGTTTGTTCCCCCAAGAAATTTCCGGTTCCTACTGGAGCCTCATCTCTGTCCAGCAACTCAATCTCACCTGGATCCTCTTCCAGCTGTGTCAGTCTTGGTTTTTTATTAAATGTTCTCCATGCTTGTGAATGTGCTCTTGCCGGTTCAGAGTCTGCTGCCTGGCCAACATATTCCTCTTGATTACCTGCTCTGTGGTTGTGCATCCTGGAGAGGCTGTTGAGGTAGGTAATAGAGCCAGTCATATCCTCTGAAATCCTAATTACTGTCATCCTCTTGCTGAGTACAGAGTACTGATTTTTCCTTCAGCATCTGTCTGTTTCAAGGCTTCCCTCCGTGATCCTGGCAACTTTTAGGGGAACTTCCAAAGGCAGATGGTCACACGGAAGTAAGAGATTGCGATGTAATATCCTGCTTATATCTCGCCCCTTTCCTTGTTTCCCGGTACAAACTTCATAAACTGGAGCATCTTTGTTTACTCGGCGAACGACCTTGTGAATGATTTCTTCCCAATGACTGCGTAGATTTGCCAGTCCCTCCTCTTGGGGTCCAAGTTTCAAACAAGGACGCTGTCCCTCCTGGTTCCAGCTCTGAGCTCCTTACATTGCGATCATGGTTTCTTTTTTCCCCGTGCAGCTGATTTTCTTGCACTATTCTTTGTTTTTTTTTTTTTTTTTATTTCATAGGCTTCCTGCATCCCTTCACAGCCACCTATTCGCATGTACTCCTCTGTGGTCAGGTGTAACTGTTTTCTGGTGTCAGACGGAAGAGGATGTCGACAGGCAGTCTTGGAGTCCTCCCAAAAAGGAGATAAAAGGGAGAACAGCCCTGTGACTTTGTCACAACTTTGTAACGAGAGTTGTATGGCAAAAATCAACATTGTTCAATGAGTCCTTCCAGTTCGATTTCTCTCTCTCTGTCAGTGTTCTGAGCATCTGTATGAGTGTTCGGATTGAAACGCTCTACTTGGCCCGTTTCCCCTTCAGGGTGGTATGGCGTTGTTCGTGAGCCTAGCACTCCAGAAGTCTGCTTCAGTTGTGAGAGGAGCTGGTTTTGAAATTCAACCTCCCTGATCATGATGGATGCGCTGAGGAAAGCCTAACTTTAATGCATAATCATTGAAAAGCTTGTCCGATACTGTTTTTGCCGACTTAGAGGTGGTGGCATAAGCTTTGGCGAATCTTGAGAAAAGATCAATGATAACCCATACATATTTCATAACCACCTGAACACTTATCAAGAAGGGCAAAAAGTCAATGGAGACTAATTCAAAGGGCTGGTTTGTGACAATGTTTTGGTTAGTGGTGCTCTAATCTCTCGGCTGGGTTTCTTTAGTTTCAAACACGACCAGACAACGAAGCCACATAATGTTCAATGACCTGCTGCATATGAGGCCCAAAAGAAGCCGCTCTCATTACCAATGAAGTGGTGCGGCTCGACTCCTTGGTGGCCCCATGTCATCATGTAGTTCTTTCAAAACAGTTGTACTTGTTCTTTTCTGGCAGAACAAGCTGTGTTCGTGTGGCTGTTTTTTCGACGCAGGATGCCATCATCATCTAAGGTGAGTTTTTCCCATTCACGCATCAGTCTTTAACTTTTGGTGCACGTGAATGATTTTTTAACTGATTGTTATCAGGTCTTGTAATTAACTGACGACACTCAATCACTGGGCCGATATTTTTATCTGCCTTCTGAGCTTGACCAAATCTCTGCAGCCAAGAGAGGCTGATGTTTTGAGACTTTGTGATGTCATTTGAACTGAGGCAGACAGAGCCATGGACCACACTGAACTTGTACTTGGGTCGCTCAACTGACTGTACTACTGGCTTGATACTGAACCGAGATGACTATTCCTCAGTGCAGTCCTTTCAAACATGGGTGTCGATGTCTACTGGCATCCCTCGAAAGACAGTCGGCATCGACATTTTCCTTTCCTGGCCGGTCATCGGTATGTTGGAGGTGGAAATCCCGTAATCTCAGCAACCCATCTGCATCCAGTTGCGTTTAGCTTTGCTGTGGACGAAAACATAAGTGAGCGGATTATTATCCGTATACACTGTGGTATGAAGAGCCGATCAAATAAGTCCCTGAATTTTTCACGAACAAAACGGCCCAATTTAGGGCCAGGAACTCCAGTTTTCCGGAATGTAGATGGTAATTCTTCTCGGATACTGTGAAGAGTCCGGGATGCGTATGCAATTACTCGCATTTTTCCCTTCCTGTTGCTGGTATAAGACGGCCCCCCGAGGCCCAGGTTGGACGCGTCTGTGTGTAAAACAAAGGGTTTACTGAAATCAGAGAAAAGCAATTATTGGCGGCTCCACGCGATGATCCAAAAGTTCCTCAAGCAAGTGTATGATTGTTTTTCCTGTCCCATAACAATGGGCTGGTTGGAGGACGCTCCACAGTGTCCTCCTTTTCATCTGTCTCATTTTTTGTTTTATGTTTGTCAGTCTTTTGTGCATCAGCAGGGGCTCTCAAGAGGTCGTACAGAGGGGCTGGCTATTTGAGAAAAAATAACAATGTAACTGACGATAATAACTGCGGAGACCCATGATGGCTCGTAATTCTCCCACTGTGGTTGGCTGCTTGTCTTTTAAAGCTCTTGACAGCTATGTTGTCAGCAGGGTTCAATTTTACTTTCCCTCGGATGAAAACAACACGCCCAAGATAGCGAACCTCTCGACGAAACATCTCACATTAGGCCGGCTTCAACTTTATGCCATATTCTCTTAATCTTCTCAGCACAACAAGTTCCTGACATTTTCAACATGACTTTTCAAACGACTGACTGAACACAAGAAATATCATCGAGGTATGGAATACAAATCTGATCTACCGAATCCCTTCCAGAACACTCTTCCATGCACCGCTGGAAGGCAGCCGGCGCATTCATCAAGCCGAAGGTGATTCGGATCCATTCGTACAATCCCCAGGGGGTCACGAAAGCAGTGAGGGGGCGAGCTCTCTTCTGCCATGAAGCCCTGATGGTAGGCTTTCCCCTGATCTAAAAGCGAAAACCATGAGTGCCCCCCTCAAGAGCCGTCCATAATGTCCTGTCACGCAGTGGAATGGGCTGACGGTCAGGTACAGTCTTGTGGTTTAAACTCACGGTAATCAATACACCAAGCGTAAGCTTCCATCATCCTTTTTCCGAACGAACACACTAACGGGGGATGCATAAGGTGAGTTTGATTTGCGCACCCAACCTAGTTTGATGAGGTCATGTTAAAGTAGCTCTTCATCTCCCTGGTAAAAGAGGTTTTGGCACAGAGATGTAAGTTTTAGCCACAGGCTCAGTGTCTTTTCAGTTAGATTAAAGCCGCAAATTCTCAATACAAGCCAATGTCCTCAACAGAATTAGAGAAAGAACCTGACTCTTTCTCTTAACATTTGTTTAACACTTTTCTTTTTCAGATGAACTGAGATGGTTCACAACGACTGGGGGATCCCACACACACATACAACAGGTTTGTTCATTTCTTACTGTCACAGTACTCACTGATACTGGAGGAGAGGCGCAGGAACGCTCGAAGATGGTCGGTGGATAAACTGCTTGAACTTGCTGCACCACTGTCCCAATAACAGTTTCTGCCGGTGAGCACTGACGTCACTGGTCTGTTGGGTTTTTTGCACATCCACACAATTATGAATGGTTTTGCCCCTTTTTCCAGTGTCACAAGAGTATCGGTGAATTCAAGTCCCTCTGGCCACTGTGGGTCAACACTAGGCTCCAACATCAGTGTTTGTCTCAACTTGTGAAGGTGCTGTCAAAACACGGCAGTCTACTTTTACAGATGTGTGTTTGGGGACATGTACTCCTCGCTCTCTGGTCGTCTTGACAACATATTAAGGAGATCGCTGCTCAGCTGTAACTTGCTCCACAAAAACTTCAGCATGATCCATCTCAAAGCCAGGAAAAGCTGCTTGGACAGTTTTAATAAGCTGCTGTTTATCAGTGGCGTTACTCTGCTGTAGCTCCGTATCAACCAATCAGTCCAATAACATTTGAGCCAATAATAGGTAGTGCAAGACCGTCACCTTTAAATCACCAGGGTGGGAACGACGACCTCTGTTTGTGGGGACTACCCTTCTGCAGCTAATCTGAATGTCACCATCTAAACCATCCGACGTATGGCATGTCTTTCACCATTTAGCAGCAACACGATTTAAAGTGTCATTAGCATCAATGATCTCAGAAATTGTCTCTCAGTGTTACAGTGTGATAAAAAGTTCTGTTTTCCCACGTTCCACACACCACAGTCACTTGTGATCCAGAGTCCCAACAAAGCTCAAACCTGCTGGGTCTTGGAGATGGCAGTCAATGAGGAATTTATATCCAACTAGAGGAGCAACTTTAATGTGTTTTCTTTTTCGTGTTTGTGGCTCTTGGACTGTTTTTACATGAGGTTGTTTGAACCATTTAATTTTCTGTGGGCCATCCAGTGTTAATGTTGACATGCTTTGGAAACAGAATAACACACCTTTACATGCTGAACATTGCCTCAGCCTCTACTGTTTCTTCCATGTGCACCACAGTGTACCTAAAAGTTGGGGCGCTGTTGATGATTTGGTCACCGACCCCTGCCCCCGCTGGGGTAACCCTGGCCCGTTTAAAGCACTCCCTCTGAAATTACCTGATCTGCCCATTCTGCAGTGCCGGCGGCGAAATGTTCATTACTGCCGCATCTGAAGCAGTGTCTTCAGTCTTCTCTTGATTCACCTGCTTCGCAAGCATAAACATCACCTTCTACGACGTGGTGTAGGTGGTGGGGAGAGGGCGTTGGCTGGCGAACCTTTGGATGAGCTGAGGATAACCATGTTGTGCTGCAGGGGCAGGAGCAGCCCAGTGTCTCTGTGGCAGGCCATGGTGGACTGGTGCTAGCTGATGAGGAGTGCAATCAGGAGGGAAAGCTGGATCCGGGTGCTGCCCTCGGTGGATAAGACTGCTGCTGTCATTGACTCTTTGATGGAAGCCACTTCGCAGCTTTAAGGTCCTTTAAGAGAGACATGCTAGCATTTCATTTCCTGCAGTTCTGAAAGAATATCAATTTGAATCTTACTGTGACTCGGCTGACTTTTTTTTTCTCCTTTTTTTTCTTTCTGCAGGGCCTGGTGGACAGACTGAGCAGAGTGAAACGGCTACAGGTCGCTGTGGAGATTGTCATTTTCCTCTTGTCTTGCCTTTCACTTATTCATAAGCACATGCTGTATTCAGTTTTTCAAACAGGAGTTCATCAGAAACCGTAGCTTGTTCAAAGATATGGCTGTAGATTCTCGTTTGATGATTATCATTCTGCAAGCCAGTCACCAACTGAGTGAAGAAACAATGTTCTGTACTAGCCCTGGATCATAATCTTAGTCCTGACTCTGACTCTTGTGAGGCGAACAGAATCTTCTGCCTTAGAATCTAGAGCACAGGATGAAGAAAGTTTTGAGGTGTCTCTTTTGTGCCCTGAACTTCTGATGACAAACTGTTTGTATAATTCAGTGGCGCTCTTTTCTTGGTAATGACAACGGAGAATCCTCCTAAGTGTTGGGTAGTCTGAGGTCACGTTCCCCCATAAGTAACTGCGTAACTGCATTCCTGGAACAATGGCCCTTATGACGGCATCAACAATCTCCCCGTCTCTATGAAAGCCCTTTAGGAGGCCAAGCTCAAAACTGACGTGCTAGGCAGGAAAATGTGAAGGCGATCTTTTTGTCCTGGTTCACTCCTCACGATCTGTCCTGAAATTTTAAACTCTATGTGCCATGGGGGAGGAGCCTGACCTGGACCTGCACCAGAGACTGCCGCAGTGTGGAGATGACTGCGGTGACCTGAGACTTGTGTTCACATTCCGCTATAACTACTCCCTGTAAAAAGCAAGTGGCTCTAACTGTGGAGGTCTGCTTTCCTTCTGGTGTAGTGACCTGTGTCTTGTCTTGTCCATCTTTATTTTCATCTGTTTTTGCTTGAAGCTTAGCTTAAGTGCTCAGTCAAAGCTACTTCAGCATGGAGCTCAGTTACCTTGTCCTTTGCGAAGAGAAAGCTCTGATATTCCCCCTATCTTCTAGTTCCTGTAATTCTTCTCTTTTCAGGTGATTACTTATCAATGTGATTACTGATGCTCTGTTCTTTCCTGCTACAAGCTCTGATTTTTCTCCAGCAATACCAGGGGTAGAAGTCACATACTTTCTTTAAATTGTCTGCTGGCAGTGTACACAAAAAGTTCAAAGTATTTCCAACTGCAATGTTCTCTAGTCTCAATTGACTCCATTTTCCTGGCGGCAGCAACTCGATGCTCTGTAGCAGTAGTAATTTGGGCCGAGCTAAAAATCAGCAATAGCGCTCCCCTGGTGCTTGAAGTTCAACCTCAGATTGCTTGTGCTCTTGTATGTAAGACGTTAAACCACCACCCGTACAAGCCCAATGGATTGCTGCTGGCCTGGGTAAGTTGAAGGGGACTGAATGAGAGCTGGGGCGACGCCCGTGGCTGGCAGAGCAAGTCCGTAACCTCGTCTCACCCAATCCAAGCGGTGCCTCCAGAAAATGTTACGCCCCTGTAAAGGGGAATAATAATGAATACACACAGACACGGTGTATCGTCAGTCACGTCCAGTGTAATAATGTAATTTTCAATAGTTCACAACCTTCTTCACAGCATTGTACATTGTTAATAAACCAAAACTGTTTAAGAAGCACCAGTTCTGTCAAAATATAGTTCCAGTAAAAGAAATAAAGCATTGCGTTGGAAATATAAAATATATCTCTACAGTGTATTAAATCAGAATTGACTAACTTTATTTATAATACACAGCAACTCGTGTGATAACATTCAACTCACTTTTACATCTGCTTCTGTACAAAAATAAACGAAAGTATCATCACATTTTATCATGTGGAAATATTTCACAACCAAACCAACATTCTGCAAAATGGAAGTTACTATCCATTCATTCACTCCTAAACAGAAAAGAATAACGGTGCAACAAACGTTTATCCATAAGCATATTCACATAAAATGTCTGAACATTGTAAATAAAACACATAACTGTACCTCTGAACCAACGTCGACTACACTACGGCACGACGTAGCTAGCAAGAAAGCTAACGTGGAATTAGCATTGACATAGAACGAAAAAAATAGTTCTCAAAAGTGAACTTCAAAACTCCGTTTATATACCTCTCTACTACATATTATTACCGTGACACATAAAACAATAAACCACATGTTACAGCTGCATAGTTTACGTTTCTTACCAGTAAAGGGGAATAATAATGAATACACACCAGACAAAACGGTGTATCGTCAGTCAACGTTCCAGTGTAATAATGGAACGAGCGAAACAACCGTCCAACCCCCCTATAACAGTTTAAGCTCAGGCAAAAGCAATCGAACCCCGAACACCCGAGGTGCTTTTAGGATTAGCTTTCAGAAACACAACTTATAAGATGAAACACTTGAGAAACAACATAAATAATATTAAGAGAGCTTTTCATAAAATAAAATAGATAATTACTTGTGATTTACACCGCTTTTAACTTGTCACCTCTATGCTCGCCTGTCTCACAGACCAAAACAGTAGATAATGGATCACTCGATCCAACATATCATCTGGAATTTAACCTTAATCCACTTTTCATACACCTTTCATCAATACTTACTGGATTTAATCATGTACTTTAATGGAATTAAATCATTAAAATACCATTCTTTCCCTTTACTGTTATTAGTAAAACCATGTGCGTTTTTGAACCCTTGTTTTAGTTTTAACAGCATATTTAAACCATTACAAG
>NW_028219926.1:0-31186 GCF_045865225.1 Trachurus japonicus | reverse complement strand
TAGTACAGCGGTTAAGCCCTCAAATCAAGGGAATTGTGCACTTTTTGAAAGAAACATGAAACTTCTACCATAGTTAGTTTATACCATGAGGTTTACTTTAAGATCGGGAGGGAAGTCAGATTTGACCTCTGAGGCCCGGGAGAGGTCAAATCCAAGATGGCCGCCAATAATATTCAAAAATGCCTATCGCTGGAACCAAACACAGTAGAAAAACACTTAAGGTGTCATTTCCCACTAATTTTTGGGTGCCCATTCTGTTGGTGATACCTTTGAGACCAATAGAATTCAAGAAAATGCATTTAGATCAATGTGGAGGTCAAATAATGCAGACATAGGGAGGTGAACGGTGCAAAAAGGTAGTTTATTTCCAAAATAATAGCCTAACAGTGATGATGATGTTAATAATGATGATAATAGTGCCAATAATAATAATCATTATCATAATAAGTTCTTTTTTTAAACTGATTTATTATTAACTCATTGGCTGCCAGCAGGGGCGGAGTGGGGCACCAAAATCTACCGGGAAAATTCTGACCGCACCGACCCACCATCGGACCAACCCCCCCCCCCCCCTCCGCTATGTGTCATTCCATATGGCAAAATATATGAGTGCCAGAAGCAAAAAGGAAATGTGGGTGAAACAACTTAATTGGGGGTCTGGGGGTCCTCCCCCCGAATTTTTTTTATAAAGGCTACACCATTTCCCATATTCTGGTGCATTTTAACACATTACTTTTATCTAGCTAAAAAAAAAAGAAAGAAAGAAATTACAGAAATATAGAATGTGAAAGAGCTGCAATTAGTGCCTCCCAAGCAGATTTTGCCTACTTAACACTGCTGACCATAACATTACATCCAGTCATGTTTACTCCTTTATTTCCCACTCTCAACTAGGCTACTCTACTCTGCAAATTGATTTTACTGACAGCGCGCTGTAAACGCCACGGTTTCGGGTCTTGTCCTACTCACCAACATGCTTCGGTGCCCAAGGAGAAGACAGAGTAGCTGCTGCTGTGATGTGAGAGGTTCTGGCTCGTAACGGTACCGCGGTCCGCGTACCGACGCGCACTGGCCCACTCACAGTAAAGCACGGACTGTGTTGTCTTGTTAAATTAATATAACTTGTAGATAACGTAACACACGGGCAGGACTGATAAGGTTTGCTGGTTGGCTTCCGTGAGTCGATCTGTTTTTTAGCCGTAGCCGCTAGTTTAATGATAACTTTCACAGTGACAGGCTGACGCATTTCCCATGAGGCTTTGCACCATTCTACATTAGTTTAAGAACAAACAAACAAATTAAATTGCTGGTTATTTTATATTTTGTGGTCATGAAAGTTCTGTAACATTGAAGAAAAATAATTAGATAAAGACAGGAGGCTAAACAAAAATCATTTAGTAGGCTGGATTGATGAGAGTCTGATTCACTATCGCAAACCATGAGTGAAATGTAGAGAGACATGAAGGGGTACAAATAATGGTTGGACTTACTAAATGAATGTCGAGGTAGAGCTTGGAGATTATTGTCGGGGCTTGCAGTAAATGTTACTTTTAACTCGTGAGCAACACACGGCCACGCAGGGCAGCTTGCGGGCCGGCTCACTTGAGTTTATTGGCTGCCGGCCGACCGGGAAATCTCCCGGTCCTCCCGATGGCCACTCCGCCCCTGGCTGCCAGCTATTTTCAGAGCAGAGAGCTGCATACTGCCTGCCGTTTTAGAGCATTTTTTACAGATCTTTCAAGACCCACAGAATATTGTGTTCATGTAAACATGTAAACACCAAAACTACCAAGAGAAAGAATAGACTCTCTTCTTTCATTAGGAAAAAAAAGTTTGTTTCTACCTTTTTCCATTCTTTAGTAAACGGCAGTAGAACATTGGCTGGTTTCGCCAAAAACACCTGTTTTTCAGAACACTGAGAAAACAAGCTTTTTGTGGAAAGAAACATGTCAAGCAGAACAGTGACTTTGAAGTTAATATACAACAGAAACAACATGTCTATAGACATCAATGGCAGCCAATGAGTTAAAGAGACACTGTCTCTCGGTTCTGTTCGTGGCACTAGTACACCACAGCCGCTTGTTACTCTCTCCCTGGCTCTCAGGCTCCGGTCCACTTGGTGCTCCTCCTCCTCTATCCTTGCCTGACTGAGGGCTGCCACCGTGCCCCTGGTCCACCGGTGAGGGATGAGGGGGACTGCCAACTGGGGGCCCACGCCCTCAGACCGACAAAAGCTTGGATCATGGGCTGACTTTCAAGAGATCGCAGCGAGGGAGCTGCTCTGCTACGTACAAAACCCTGACCCAGAATCAGGTCGTCTGCAAGTGATTTAGCACCAGGTTCTCCACAAACATGCGGTGCGAGATTGGAGAGGACCGGCGGACCACCATCCGGCCACGCGCCAACCCTGTCACCAACGGCTCTACTCGCTGTAATCAAAAGCCGGTTGTCAGGGGGTTTCGCTAGATAGTAGGTAGGGACAGTGGGAATCTCGTTCATCCATTCATGTGTGTCACTAATTAGATGACGAGGCATTTGGCTACTGGGTCATACGGCTTTCCGTGTTTACCTGCACGTCAGGCGCCATCGTGAGTACTACGACATGATACAGCCCATACGGACCCATTTCTGCATCAGCAGCTGGTCCGCCACCTTCTATAATCATTACGAGCCCAAACTGCCCCCAGCTGACCGCCAGCCGGTGGGATGCAGCCAGGCGGGGTTTCCCGTTATAGAGGGCCAGCCAGCGTCGTGTAGAGGTCCTCTCAGGGCACCAGCCACCCTTGCGGCCGTCCCTCATCCCTTTGAGGACCAGCTCGGCTCCTGGAGAGGGCCGTAGTCCTCAATCCTGGAACGGCCATACCTAAAATGTGACGTCAGCCGACTGCCTTCCACTGATTGGGCAGAGCGTTGTCACTGGAAGAGTCGTGAGCGCGATGTCCGACATGAGAATTCATCTGTACCGAGACCGTTGTTATTCCTTCACCCGAGTTAAATGATGCTGTGTGGAAAACCACGCTGTGGTCCGTAATCGAGGAACAGACAAGTGAGTTTGGAGCTGACGAGAAGATCGAAAATAGAGAGAGAAACAGTGTGGCCTTGCGATCCCCCCACCCCTGCTGAGGAGGAACTAGAGAACTCAGCTGTAATGGAAAAGCACCTTTACTGAGCCGTGCCGTGACTGTGTTGTGGAAAAGTGCCAATAGTTACTCCGTTTACCTGCACTTCATTAAATTTCTTCACTTTGACATTCAAAGTAGAGTTCTCAACGGGCCT
Source organism: Trachurus japonicus (assembly GCF_045865225.1). NCBI lineage: Eukaryota > Metazoa > Chordata > Actinopteri > Carangiformes > Carangidae > Trachurus > Trachurus japonicus. Next base: position 27,910 of record NW_028219926.1, on the reverse strand, counting down.
GAAAATTACAACCCGACCTGACCCGGCCCGTGGGTTTTAAGCCCGGACCCGACAGAGCTCGATACACCAGCATTAGTTGTCTGGCCAAACCCAGCCCAGCCCAACAAAAAAAAAGAAAACTAAACTAAAAAAGTGACATGCTTTCTTTGCAGCGAGAGCAGATGGTGCCAGTGACGCAGCAGCACCTCATCAGTGGGTGAAACTGATTCAATTTCGGCCACAAAAACATTGTGGTTTTTTGGAGATACACACAGCATCTCGTGCCAAACCAACCTGACCCATCGGCCTTACTCGGGTTTGGGTTGAAATTGAGAACTCTAATTCAGAGTACTGGGCGAAAGCACATTGTGTCAACTCCCCTCCATGGGCCTTCGCAATGCTTCCACACAGCGTCAGACACCACCCCTCTCTCCGCGGAAAGAGGAGGGCGACAGTATTATTAAATTGCAGATTTGCACCTTTACATAAATGCATTTTCTTGAATGTGTTCTGGTCAAAAACGGGTGTTTTTGGCAAAACCAGCCAATGTTCTACTGCCGTTTACTAAAGAATGGAAAAAGGTAGAAACAAACTTTTTTTTTCCTAATGAAAGAAGAGAGTCTACTCTTACTCTTGGTAGTTTTGGTGTTTACATGTTTACATGAACACAATATTCTGTGGGTCTTGAAAGGGTCTGTAAAAAATGCTCTAAAACGGCTGGCAGTATGCAGCTCTCTGCTCTGAAAATGGCTGGCAGCCAATGAGTTAATAATAAATCAGTTAAAAAAAAGAACTTATTATGATAATGATTATTATTATTGGCACTATTATCATCATTATTAACATCATCATCACTGTTAGGCTATTATTTTGGAAATAAACTACCTTTTTGCACTGTTCACCTCCCTATGCATAATTTGACCTCCACATTGATCTAAATGCATTTTTTTGAATTCTATTGGTCTCAAAGGTATCACCAACAGAATGGGCACCCAAAAATTAGTGGGAAATGACACCTTAAGTGTTTTTCTACTGTGTTTGGTTCCAGCGATAGGCATTTTTGAATATTATTGGCGGCCATCTTGGATTTGACCTCTCCCGGGCCTCAGAGGTCAAATCTGACTTCCCTCCCGATCTTAAAATAAACCTCATGGCATAAACTAACTATGGTAGAAGTTTCATGTTTCTTTCAAAAAGTGCACAATTTTCATGCTTAGCCGCTGTACTATTACAGCTTTCTGAGCTCAGCCAGGAGGTCGGACGGTGAGAAACCGCAGTGACAGCCATTCTGCTTGTTTTCCCAGCTCACAGTCATTTTATCAGTCGGATAGTGAACAGAGCTGTAAAAATAATGTTTATGGTAATAGTGGTTTTTATTGGACAGCACTATGCAAAACAGTTGACAAAGCCATAAACAGAAGCAGCCACTCTCCATTTTTGCCTAAGTAGTGTGTACTGTACGTATATGTGTGTGCGTGCGCGACAGACCCTCCTCTGTGTCGTCTAAACTATGTCCTATCATCAGAGAGAGTTTCACTATCTTCTCTCTGTCTCTCTAAATTATGTCCAACTATCTCGTTTCCCCTCCATTCCTATCTGCAGTATCTGTTAACCTAATAAGGAGTTTGGAAAATCCTGGGGACTCCCTCACACACACAAACACACACACACACACACACACACAAAAATGCAGCTTCACACAGGAAATGTCCTTGTAAATATAACTGAAACCACATGTATGAGAGTAAATGTATGCGTAATAATAACACTGTATGTACTGTATGTGCGTGTGTTTGTGTGTGTACATGTGTGTGTGTGTGTGTGTGAGAACATGTGAGTCTGAAACAGTGAAGTGAATCAGCTAAAAAGTGGTGGCGTAGCGAGCACTGCCACTCGCAGCGAGTTGATGACCTATTGACTTAGCTGGCGAGCTAACGGCTATCACAGTGACAACCTCAGTGCTCGTGACTCACAGTAGGCTACCAGGCTTCTTTCTTTTTCTCTGTAGGCCCGCCGGCCGGGCCATTTACTTCCCTATGGCGTGCGTTTGTCAGGGTTGTACATCACTTCATTTAATGATGAGATGGAGATGGAGGAGGAGAAACAGCTCCCTGAGCTCGCTGCACAGTCACTCGGCTCGTTCACTCCCACTTATTACCCGTTAGCTCGGACGCTAACAATAGGTTCATGCAGTTTATTCAGAAGATAATAAATTAAAGGACAGCCAACTGCTGTGCAGTTAATGAGTTGGTTTATTTCGTGGATTCTTTGGCTATTGCTGCTCTCAAAGGTCAGGATGGTCAGAGAGAGAGAGAGAGAAGGAGGGAGGGAGGGAGGGAGCGAAAGAGGGAGAGGGAGAGAGACTAATTAATATTGAGTCTTTAGTTATTCCAGTCAGGATTAAGTAAGAAATTGCTGAGCTCAGCAATTTACAAGCACTGACTGGACACACACACACTGACACACCAAAACACCAACACACACCGAAACACGCACACACACTGCTGCTTATAATTGCAATTAGTGTAAAAAAATATTCATAGGTTCGTGAAGAAGGGGACAAGGAGTGACAGATGGTGAGGCTGCAGTACAAAGTGATTTTTAATATATATTTATATATTATTTCTATATGTACAAAAACAACTGATATATACTGTAATGAGACCAATAAGAGAGAGAGAGAGATAGAGAGAGAGAGAGAGAGAGAGGGAGTGAGGGAGGGAGAGAGAGAGGGGCAGTAAAACAGGGCAGTAAGGATATGACTGCTAATCAGCTGATGCTGCCAGACCAGCTGTGGTGCTCCACCATTTCCAGGCTGTGTATGTGCTCTACTGTATCTAAGCTGCACGACTGAGATCGGCACTGATGGAGAGTGATGCACAGTCAAGTGGACTGAAGAGCCTCTGGAGCCACAAGCCACAACTGTGGAAGTGGAAAAAAACCCCAACAACAACTCCTGTCTCACAACTGCTCCATTATGTTTATTCTAGGCCAGACCTCCAACATGAGGGGTGACGGCTTCATATAGTCTTTTACCATGGTAACATTTTGCAATTGCAAGAAAATTGCAACTGTCAGACGTCAAAACTAAGATGAAACGATAATCAAGATGTTGAAAAAAGCTTGCTGGCAAAACAAGGATCAATAAAAAAAATCCCAGATGATTATAAAACCTTTTATTTGTCTGTTGAGTTTCGTTTAAAAAACACGGACGAATGTTTTAATGTCCTCCATGGAGAGTTGCAATGGATTTAAACAAAAACAAAATACTCCTTTTATACTTGTTTTTTAACAAAACTGTGACTTCCTGTCACCAGCGGGAGACAACGAGCTTCTTCTGCACGTCTCTCATGCGTCTTTTTTGTTCTTCTCTCCCCATCTCCCCGAGTGACGTCAGTATGACGTGGAGCTTCGGGGGAGATTCACTCATGGAAGACGTTCAAGTTTAGGTTTTGTGGTTTGGCATGTCTGATGCAAACACTCTCACTCCCCCTTACATCAGTTAATAACCTCCTCCTTATACGGCTGGGCTCAGATCTCTAACTCTTCTCTCTAAACAGCCAGAGCGTGTCGGATGATTTTATCTCAGGCAACCATAACAAGAAACATTTACAGATTTCTTTCTATTAGTGTTCACAAAAAAGCATTAGATGCAGTTGCAATGCTTTCCGCAGTCATTTGTCTACAGTCAAAACAATGTTTTGTTAGTTTGCAGTTTAAAAGAATTAAGACTTAAGTATTTGAGTCTGATAATTGAGCTTAATAAGAAGACATTTTCCATTTAGTGTTATAGTACATTAGCTCCTTCCAACATGGATCAATCAAAATCCTCCTGGACCCTCCTCCTGTCACCGTCGTCTCTCTAAAGAGACTTCTTCCTGCAGGCAGATAGATGAGCGTGGCCGTCACACATAATCATGATCAGATCTGTAAATGCAAACACTGACTCTGCAGATAAATGGCACACTGAATGCAGAGTTTCCATTATATATACTGTCCATCCATCAGCTATACTGCTTATCCGTGCACGGTCATGTGTGAGCGTTGGAGCCACTTCTGCTGATATAGAGCCGACACATAGAGACACACAATCTCACACACTCATATTCACACCAACGGATGATTTCAGGTTGCCAGTTAACCTAACTACAGGTCTTCGGATGGTGGGAAGAAGCAGGTGAACATGTTAAAGAACATGTAAACGTACAGGATGTAACTTCCAGGCGATAAAGTGGCTTCGCTTTCACAACGATATCCAGCGGAGAAGAAACACACATATTTCTAATTACAGTTTTTTTTCCAGACAGAAGCAGCTGTTACAGGTGTTTCATTGCTGAGAGCCTTTGAGTCAGTGTATACGTAGGTTGTTAGGGGATAAAAAGGTGAAACTAATTCAATCTTAGCTGAATAGGTACAGAGGGATTCGTCCATTACACCTCCTTTCATTTACTCACTCAAGTCATTGCTTATTGCGTCTCCTTCTTTCAGAGGGCTGAATCCATTTAAATGTCAAGAAACCATTTTCCTCTTGAACCTTTCTTTGATTCTTTTCCCCCTCATTGCACCACCATATGCGTGTGCATGTGTTTGTAGTTATATTTGTGCATTTTCTAGCCTTTGCTACTTTCCTTCCCACCCCCCCACTCTTTCCTTGGCTTCACGCTCAATCAACCACTTTGTGCGACTGTGTGAAACAGTGTATTTACTGTACATGAGCACATGTGTGTGAGAGGAAGGAAAGGTCGGTTTTATGCAGTGTAGATGTAATGGAGGGCACCTGGTGAAACCAGCCTTAGAAAATAACAGATTACTCTGATATAGATCACGACAAGTACATGAACTGGACTCTGTGAACTGGAAAACGACCAGTATACATGTACATGTATACTACTGCTTCCTGAGGCAAATTCATCCTGAACAAAGACGATGTGAAGGAGCAAAGGTGAATAAGGTTCTTGATCTTTGATGCAAAATAATTTATTATCGTGTTTGTTCTTCATGACATTGATCTGCTGTTAATCTAACTAATCCAATTGGGTCAATACAGTAGCACTCATGCCTTAACTTGGTACAATTTGACAGGATATTCATGATTGAGCTACGTTATGCTGCTACTCTACTACATTTGAAAGAGAAATATTCTTCTTACTAGATTTATTTACCCGATTTTGTTCCGAGATCATACTAGATGGAGATTTTAACCAATGGATAATTGAATAAGCTTTTAAATGAAATACACTGTTGATAATTAAACCAGGTATTTCCAACCTTTTGCCTCTAACAGACTTGGGATTTTATGTGAATGAACTGTAGATAAACTGTATGACTATGATTATATTCGCTAATTTTAAATACATTGTGTTTTTTTTTAATGCATTGCTAACAGGAATACAGCACTTAATGATTTGAAGATATAAGCCATACCAAACAAATAAGAATATATAGAATTTCTGGTAGATCGGATGAGCATACAATGAAAACAAGTGCCATAATAGAGCATGTTAAGATCTAACTCGTCAACTGTTAAGCGCTTTTTAGAAATGACAGTTGAAAATAACGTTTTATATTCAAGTCTCCAACACAGAGAAACAACTCTCTCTATCTGATCAAGTGCTGAAGATTTCCCCACCCCTCTACATCGGCGCAGCAGCCAGCTCCGTGTCAGCAGCAGGACGTGGCTGTGGCCTATGTGCTGGTCACCGGTGCTGAGTCTGACCACACAAAGGAGAGCAGGGGGAAAAAAGCAAATGGCAGAGCTATTCACAGGCCTGGAAACCATACAATAACCCTCACTGTCTTTTTTTTTTTTACCGGCTGCTTGCTCTTTGCCATTTTCCTTTACAAACTTGTGAGGGGAGAAAGTAAAAAAAATAAAAAACTCTCCTTTTTGCTTTCTTTCCTCCCATTGACATTTCCTCTCAATCTACAGATTCAGTAGCTCACTTCGCCCCCCCACTCCCCTTCCCCTCTTTCAATCACTCCCTCCTCTTCCTCCCTCCTCTTCCTCCTCTTGTTGGCTGATTTAAGTTTAGCAGTGGCACACTATTCCAGTTGGCAGCGCCGGCCTCTCTTCCTGCCACTTACACGCAAACTCCAAATCCATCCCACTTCCCCTCCAGTTTTCAAATGAATTTTTCACTGGCATGAAGTGAAGAGTCCTATTCACCTCCTCTCTTCACCAGCTCTGTTTTGTGCTTTATTGGCGTGATTCAATGACAATAACTCTTTCACTTTCTCCTCCCTCTACCCCCTCTTACTCTCTCTCACTTTCTCATACACACACAAACACACACACACTCATTTCTTTGTGTCTCTCTCTCTCTGTCGATTCAAATAGCTTTTTTGGCACCTCAACATTACACTTGCAAGCACTTTAATACTGGCTGACCTGAGTGTGTAAACCTCAATAAACCAAGTCAATTAAAATATATCGCTATGATGAAAACATCTTGTTCTTTTGTCTCCCTTCATTTTTGTCCTTCTACTTTCCGCTTTTTTCTTACATTGCTTGCGCTCAACGTTTTTAAACCTTATTCTTTCCTTCTGTTTTCCTGAGGTAGCCTTTAAATGTTTCACAAGGCTTAATTCAAAGAACTGAAAATTGAAATAACGGGTTGCAAGGAGTTATTCAAAATGATTAAATATTTTTTTGCCTTGGCCTCATTCAAGGTTAAACGGGTATGAAATTGCAGGAATTAACTTTTGAGAAACCTGACGAAACCCTGATCACTGAACAAATAGATAAGACGAATAATAAAGACGAAACCATCACAGAGAAAAACGCTTAAGAAGAAAAGCCTCACCATCCAATTCAAAGACTTAACATGAGTTCAGTTTGTTAAGGCGAGACACCCCAGGTGAATAGGGTAAAAAATTTAACTAACAGCTATTGCCATGAAACTTTCTATGTTTATTACTTAGATTGAGACAATTATTTTTTGTATTACATGTTTTCTTAAATATTATGCTTACATATGGAAATTAGACATTATATAATTAAATATGCGTGAATTTGTGTACATTTCCAGACCCGAAATCTGAAGATTGGATAAAGCCACTTTCAAAATTCTTGTTTTATTTTGTTGACATATTAAAGTCAAAAGTTTTTACAGAGGGGATTTTGGATATCTCTTTTTATCACTTTGTAAATGAGAAAATACTGTCACCAGCCCTAAAAAATCAAATTTCGCCCTGTTTTTAGGTATAAATTGTTGTATAAATGAGGCTGTGAATGATATATCAACAATCCCCTCTGTAAAAACCTTCAGAATATAGGCGGGAATACAACTGGAAGGTTTGGTGTCTGTAAGTGCTGCTGAACTGGAGATTTCGGGTCCAGAGTATAAGAAAAAGCTCATTTTGAGAAAACGGCCTTTAAAGATTCTATTGCAAAAATTCCACAAATTGGCTCTATGCACAGCTCTACTTCCTGAACTTCAGGCAGCTCCTTTGTTTCCTGTATTACATTATTGGACAAACTGATTAATCCAGGTGTGTCTGACCAATGTGACTACTCAGACACACCTGGATTAATCAGTTTGTCAGTAAATAAAAGAGCTGCCTTGAATTTAGAAAGCAGTGGAGCTGTGCATAGAGCCCATTGTTACTGGAAACAAGAGTGTCTGGCCACTGTGAATTTTAAGGTGTGTGGGCCAGTAGGTCATAGAAAAAAAATAAAAAAATAAAAAAATAATAAGAAACACTTTAGGTGTAGCCTAGTTGGGCTCATCTGTAATATGACAACCAATGTTTTCAGTTTCTCTCTGTCTGGCTAAAAATCATCTCTGGCCCATGTCAGTGTCACATCCGTTTCACCTCTGTCACTGAGAAGTAAACTACTGCACAACACGTGATTCTGAGGATCGATGCTCATTTTAAGCCCTGTACCAGCGCAGGGACATATTAAATCTCCGATCAGTTCATTCAGACGTCTGATGTGTAAAAAAAAAAAAAAAAAGCCACCGCTGTGTATTGCGCTGTCTCCGGCGGCAAACACTCGTTTTTTTTTTTTTTTTACGGGTGACAGCTTCCGCGATGACGCACTTTGTAAAGGGATCTTATGGCTCGGTGAGTTTCTGTGTTGTGTCTTTTGTTGTCTAGCAAGTGAGAGTTGCTGTTTTATTTTACGTGAGGATTTAAATCGATTTCCTTTCCCCGTTTTTAAAAGTCCCTCCGCTGTTCAGAGCGCGTCACGTGATGCTTCTAAACGAATCACGCTGTCGGAAAACGACACCAGCCAATGAGACCCTCCCTCGTACTTTTACGATTCGTCGCTGGTAAAGGAAATGACCATTTTTGGAACCGACACATTAGTGCAGGAGAGAGAGAGGGAGAGATAGAGAGAGATAGAGAGAGAGCTTCACGGCGATACCTGATATGACAGGAGTCTGAACAGACGCGGCTCGCTCCGCGATAGAACGCTCAGTTCTGGTGAATTTAGGAGAAATCTACAGGCGACACCAGTCAAAGTGAAGTAAAATAAACACCCATAATGTGTATTTTAGACTATTTTTTTGTATTAGTCTGAAAGAAGACATGTTATGGAAGCAAAATAGCCCAAAATCTCAAAATTGATAAGTGCATGAAAAAACGATGTTTTTGCCTGCCGTGTCTCGCCTTAAAGCGCTTGCCAGTTCTCAGTCCCACTTTGCACTGTTAGCGAGAATGAGAAGAGAGAGGGGTCGGATTGTTGCCACGGCAACATGTGGTCAGCGTGGCTCGGTTTCCAAGGCACTTCCATGCTGGCTCTGCTGCCAGTTCGTCTTAAATGGCTATAGCCTACATATGCCCGGGGGCCAGGACAAGAGGACATTCAGAAATACAGACAAGGAGAAAGGTGGAGAGATGCCGAGGAACGAATTTCTTCTTCTTTAAATGTTTCCTTTTCCTAAAACTGCAATTATTCTGTTTTTCTAATCTTCTTTTAATTACAAAATCTACAATTTCATCAATTACAAGAAGCCTATATGCATTAATACAATGTTACTGATTCAATGTGGTCCGCAATGGACTTCATTCTTTAGCTATGCCGCCATTTATGTCAAAAACCTCAGGGTTTTTAAGTAAAACATGAACATACTCAGATCTACTCCTTGCACATGTGACCTATAAAAGAGACCCTTCAAGGTTTTGATGAGATTAGGTAGCCTATAATTTAGACCGGGTTCAGTTCAGGCTGAGTGGACCTGTGAAAAAACCCTGGTGAGAAACAGAAATTCATTTCCTCACCGCATTGACTGACGAAGCGTGAGGTGAAGTTGGACCAATATACTGGTTTTCTATCACAGCGATGAATACATTAACTTTTTATTAAAAAATCATAGCGGGTCGCCCGTGTCGGTAACGTCAGCTTTATTTAATTACATCTATTGATCGCTGCACTTTAAACCCATGAGGGCAACATTTAAAGTGACTGAATATGAGATTTTTTCTTTATGGATTTTACTCTTCCTGCAAGAATCTACAGATTTTTTATTTTTTATTTTTATCATTTACTTGTTTTTACTTCTAAAATACCATACCATGGAAGTAGTTTAATGTAAAAAATACCTCCAAGTGCAGATGCACCATGTATAACACTAATGCAGTACAGATACAACATGAGTTCGATCTGTATGTCTAATATAGTGTAAAATATAAGCAGATGTCCACATATGGCCAATGGATCCAAACAAGTGACCTTGTGACCTGTGTCCTTATACGGTTGTGTGTACATAGATGGATTTATACAGCTGCCAGTGCAACAACCCTGAGGTTCAGGGCCCAGAGTGAACAGTCAGAGAAGATAAACAGTCACATCTCTGTCTGTCCTCCTCTCCTTCCCGTGTGCTGACAGCTGCTGGTTGGGTTCATCAGTCAATATATAAAATGATGCAAAAGCACAAAGACAGAGAATAAATTCTCGAGGCCTTTCTTTTCTCTAAATGGATTAATATTGATTTATCTAAAAGCATAGGTGTTAATTAGTCAGGATGTGTATGGGCATCTGTTTAATTTTAATGAAGTAAAGATTTCCTATTCACAGATTCACAATATTTAGTGTTTCATTCAATATTTTGTTCTTGTCAGTTTGGTAAATCAACAGAAGCATTATTCTGCGAAAGTGTGTGACTTAAAGGCTGTGAATATCTGTTGTGAATGACATTTAAAAAAGGCTTCACATAAAGGGAATGATAAGAAGACAAAAACTGCTTTTCAGACTCAGCCTCTGGGATTTAACGCATCTCCATCTTTATCTTTCCTCCGATCATCAGTCACTCCATCTCTCTCTCTCTGACGCTCCAGGGTCTAATCTTAGTCCCGGGGACGGATAGTTCTGGGGTCAGGGATTTGTTCTGGGTGTGACAGAAATGTTGTCCGAGTGTTTTCAGCTCTTTGATGTTGTCAGACGAGGTGAAATGTATCTCTTCCTCTGCGGAAGCATAGCTGACCGGCCATTCTTGTCACACAGTCCACACACACACACACACACACACACACACACACACACACACATTCTTGTACTTGCTGCATAGTGAGGACCGAGTGAATTTCCTGCAAAGTGAGGACCGGCATTTCTAGACCTCATGTCAACACAGGAAACATATGTCTGAACACTAGGGGGAACCAACAAACTATACATTCGTTCAGATTGTGTGAAAAACAAAGTTTCAGGAAAAAAGTTTTTAACCATCAGAGTGAGGACCGATTTGAACTTTTCACCTTGCGCTCTGATTGGCTGCTGTTGATGGGCCATTAATTAGCAGAGGCCCCAGCTTCTGCTTCTCCAGCAGCTCTCAACAACTCTGTTACTGCTCTGCCTTTCTGATGAAGGCTGACCCTAACACCTGAACATATTTTCACAGTTCCAACAAGTGCATTCTCAAAAAACCCTCATATACATTTTGTGTACATATTCATAAATATGAATAAAAATATAATGAGTGTATTTTTTTTATATTTTTTTTCCCACATTCAGTCTTGATCATAAAATAATCTCCATCATCATAAACAGGATTTTAACCCTTCAAATGACAGATGGAAATTCCCTAAAATCAAAGGTGACAAGATGTGTGCATATTGCTCTCTCAGGATAACAAAACTTTTCTTCTTAAAATAAGATTTATCTTGTTATCATGAGGAAACAGAACACACTTGGCCAGCGATGGCCGGCGATGGCCGCAATGACGGCGGGGTAGCTATCCATGGCTACTTAACCAAAAGTCTTTGAACTATCAAACAAACAAGTGAACTATGGACTATGGAAGCTTGAATGGCCAAAATATGAAGTTATGACGTGAACCATATGTTGCGGTGTGTAAAAAAAAAAAAAAAAAAAAAGGCAGTTGATTCGGTGGAAACCCTGCTTACAAAACTGGCAATCAAAGATGATGTGGAAATTATGATTTAATAAATATGAAAAATAACATGAATTAACTCTGTAGCTACAGACTTTCCAGATCTCAGTCTGTTATTATCTCTTGGAGACTGTGGACCCACTTGTAGTGCTCCACCACCATAACACGAGCTACATGATATGATAAACCTCTGTTAAAGTTAATTCCGGTATCTGTAACTTTCTCTGATGTTCTTTTGTGACATACTGTTTGAGTTCACTATTCTGTCTGTCTGATATACTTTCAGCAAAAGTCTCAAATGAGATTCCCAGAGTAAATAAAATTTTGTGTTATTGAGGAGAAAATCTTGAGGGGATAGTTATCTGTCCTGTACAGTTCCATATACTGTAAAGATGATCTGTATATTGATTTTCCTCCTCCTTGCACTCTTAGCATATAACTCTTAGAATCTAAGAAAATTAGACCTCAGCCATCTCTCTAGCTGAACCGTTCTTCAGGAGCTGTATTAGGATGGGTAAATTTGAATCAGATGGAGGAAGAAAATGCATCAATACTTTACATTTCCTGAAAATTTCCAAATCAAAATTTCATAGTCCTTTGAATTAATATGAGCCTCCATCATTGTTTTTATATAATGAAATTGCAGTCTTTTAAATTTCTCCATCTGTCTCTTTAACAGGTGAGAGGCAGCCAGTGTCACTCAGCCGGTGAACTCTTCACCTTGCACAGAGTGCTCTGGCTGCTGAGTTGATGGGTCGTTAATTAGCAGAGCCCCAGTCCTGCTTCTGCTTCTCCAGCACCTCACTAAAACCCTGTTAACCCTTTCAGTATTTTGCCTTACTGAAGACGTTTGACCATAAACAACAAACATATTTTCACACAATTCCTTTAACTGGATAAAGTCTAAATTAAAAAAAAAGTGCATCACTTTTTATGCCTTTAGATATATTTTCTTTTTCACATTAAGGGCTCTAATTTCGTAGCTCTCTCCCAGTCTCTGTCGTGTTTAGGCACACTTTGCAATTTTCGTCCACCACGCACCCTACTGCAAATCCTCCTCTTTCCCACCTCCGTCCCTCCAACCAGCGCAAGTGGGAAATAGAGAAGGCGTGAGAGGGTTTAGAACAGCTGATTCAAATCTACACCAAATAATTCACTAACGCTTTAAGCTAGGAGGCAGACATTTGAGTTTGTGTATCAGGAAGTGAGGCCCATCAACTGTGTGGAGTTCCGTGCGACCCTCAGACGTGTCAAAGGTCACCGTGTGTTTGTCGTTCTTGTTCCTCTCAAGGACACACAACAACACTGTCCCTTCGGACTCCTTGGTTTGTGTTTCAAGACGAGTCAAGTGCAGCAGACCCCTGGCACCTATTATGTGGGCCGATCCCCACCATGGCGACTGTCGTCTGTCTTTTTTTTTTAAGTAGCCTATATACAGTATTTTTGGCTTTTCATACCTTTATTTGATAGGACAGTTCAGAGTGTGAAAGGAAATGGGAGGCAGAGAGAGGGGGGAATGACATACAGGAAAGGGCCGTAATGTTCACTGTTGACTTTAAATCATGTTGTTTGTGCTGTGAAAACTAATGAAAGCTCAAGTCCCATTGTCATGGGCATGATGTGCATGTAAAAAAATGTGTAAAAATGCTCTGCTATGACTATTTTTTGATAAAAAAAAGTTGTTTTAAAATAAATCTCCAAAGACACTAACAACACGTCCATATTTCTCCCTCATTGAAAAATTCACATCTTATTAATATGCATGATTTGCTTGGTCAGGGTTGCTAGGTAACGGCGGTGCGCGCAGTGTTGCCAACTGGCGACTTTCCAAACCCTCTTGGCGACTTCTTTTGTAAAAAGCGACTAGCGACAAATCTAGTGACTTTTTCCAGAGATATTACAAATGTTTCAGGACCTGAAATCACGTTATTACAGCTGTATTCAACGAGCAGCGGCGCTGCCGCGAGCACTCATTGGCTGCCGCCCCCCCCCCCCCCGCGTCAATGCGTCAGGGGCAAGGAAGACAGACAGGTGATTTGAAAACACGAAGCTCACGTCAGGTTTCAAGTGCAAGCTTGTGTTTCCTCTGGGGAGTCTTTGTATTAAAATGCAAATTTGAATGTAAACCGAAAAGTGAATGAAGTTTAAAAGACAGAGAAAGAAAATGGATCACAGGATTCGAACCCAAGTCTACAGATTATAAGTCAGCGACATTACCACATTGCCACCGCTGCCACACATAATTTTGTGGTGCATCCAGCTGTTATGTAGGAGTGAAGTGCCGCTATCGCGGTGAATTACTACAACAAACAGCGGCATGAGCTCCTGAGCCGCCGCTGCTGTGAATTATAAAGTTCTTTAGGTGCTCGCATCCAGAGGCCACGCCCACAGTCTCTGAGCTACTGGTAACAGGCTGGTATCACCGTCCTTAACCGCTCCTCACCGAGCACAGAGCAACGTCGCCGTCATCGCTGTTTAACGTACGTTACTCCAGCTTTACACCCTGTGGGTAATTTATATAATGAGATGGGGGGGAAATCAACGGGATTGGTTGCTATAGTTTCGTGACGCACGAAAAACGGACTCCAATTTGAAAAATTGAATTCAGTTTTTTCAGACTCTGGTACTAAAACTGCATTTTCAAGTCCTAAAATGCTCAGTTATTGCGTGGATTAGCAATTTTGCTCCTGAAATGCCTTGTAGCAGAGCCCATACACTAAATTGACATGTTAATTATTTTAAAAAGACGATTTTTGGTTTAGGGAATCTTTAAGTATTTATATTATATTAATAAATAAAGAATATAGTACTCAACTAGGTAATGATTGAAAAAGATAAAATATCAAATTTTCCTTGCCACATATTTATGGCCATGTCATGTCTTTGTATCAGCCAAAACTATTAAAATGAATAATCATTATAAAACCGTGAATTATCAACATTTTCCTGAAGTCAGACCACTTCACATATTAAAACAGATATCAGCGATCCGGTGGTTTTGTCTAATGCTGCGTTCCAGGCTTTTGAAACCGTAAGTTACAGCTTTGTTACGACTTTGTAGCGTTCCAACCCGTAGCTCGTGTTTTTACCGTCCTGTTGCCTGTGAAAGTCACTATAACGGCCACTCGTAACTTCCGACCCGTGAACTCGTACCAGATCGAACTGGTATGACTTCACAGGAAGGAAAAACACAAGTTACGAGTTTCCTTGAACGCAACCATGAGTTAGCAGCCCCCGCCCTCGTCAGGCATCTATTGGTCCTCGTCCCTACGTCACCACATTCATGCGCATCCCTTGGCTGCACACACAGCCCTTCATGCCGTTCTCTCTCCTCATTGGATAACACTTGTATCCTACAAGGAAAGTTTTCTCCTGGTTTACAGCAGAGCAGAGTGACGGAGAGACCAAACACTCTATGGAAGTGATGCTGACAGAAAATAGGACTATTTAGGACTTATATTAACAAAAACATTCACCTGATATCTGCTTTAAAGGCGACTGGAAGATAGGCCTAACTATAATGAGCCATTAACTGCCCTCTTTAAAAAAAAAAGTCATTAGTTTCCGCATGCAGCAGGTAGAGTCATGGATGACATTGAGGATGGCTTCTGGTCCACAGCCTCTGATGTAGAGGGGAAACTGTAGGGTAACAAACAGTGGTCCTCTCATTGTTGCTCATCTGTTGTGATGGCACGCCATACATTGTAAAAGTAAGGAATGCCTCACCACCACTGTGCTTTATTTATGATAATGAAAAAAAAAAGACATTTTAATTGTTTTTTCCCCCAGATGTAGACCACATAGACCAGTAGTGCTCATGCAAGAAGATGATTTGTCCAAAAAGACAGTATTTAATCTAGTACCTAGTTACTAGTTGCCTCTGTATGGTGATTTTGGATATGGACCTGGTCCAACGTGGTCTACGTGTCAAACAGAAAACTGTTCTTACTGAACTATAAAACTAGAAAAAAAGCTTTCACTATTTCGGACATGAATGGTCTAGACGTGGAAAAAGAAAAAACAGCAAAATGTCTCTTTATTGCATTTTCATAAATAGAATAAAGGTTTTATATAACTAAAAATTGGTAGGTCTCCAGCTTCTGTCATGATCTAGTAATGTAACTAATGATCTGTCTTGTCTAAGTAGAGTAGTTTTGGATCTGGACCATGTAAAATGAAGTCTAAACGACAATAAAAGTTTCACAAATATGACAGTGGGTTTTGGACAGCACTTAGCCTTAATTTGCTTATTATTATTATTATTATTATTATTAATAATAATAATAATAATAATAACATTTTAAATGTTAATCCTTTTAAATTTAAACAAATCACATGGAAAAATATTGTCATAGCACAAATTCAATAATTATCCATTGAATTAATTAAAACAATTTTCAAAAAATCATAAATGGCCATGCAAAACAAAACAAACATGATTTCTAGTAATGTCTTAGTACAGCAGCAGGAGATTAGTCCTATATGCCTAAGCGTTTGGTGAATATTTGGGTGCAGTACCAAATTTCACCAGTAGGGCGGAGCAGAGAGCAAAAAGTGTGTGAAATTCTGGCGAAAAATTCTTAACTTACTATCAAACTGAGGACCCTCTGTGAAAAACAGAGGGGAGCTTATTTATAGCATTTAGAGCTAATTTAAAGCTTGACAAAGTGAGGACCGGCCAAAATGTCCTCACATCCCAAAAGTGTCCTCACAGTGTTGGTTAAAAACTCTCGCCGGTCCTCACAATGTAGTATGTACAAGAACACACACACACACACACACACACACACACACACACACACACACACACACACACACACACACACACACACACACACACACACACACACACACACACACACACACACACACACACACACACACACACACACACACTAATGCCCACACAAAAACACAAACACACTGAGAAAGTCCTCATATGTGTGTTTAGGTGTGAAAGAACCTAAACACAGAGTTCCTGTTCTGGGTTGAACCTCTGTGTGAGTGTATGTGTGTTTTCTGCTTTCTGTCTCACCCTCTTTCACACACACACACGCACACGCACACGCACACGCACACTTTATTATCTGGAAGACAGGAATGAAATCTGACACAAAAGGCATGCCAGACATTTGGCAGCGGGGAGTCATAAATGCGCACACACATTACTTCATTTTCCGGACATAGAAACAGAAAACCGACCTGTACACACACTCTTTGAAGAGCAATGCCTAACATCCTGCAGCATGCACACACACACACACACAAACACACACACACACACACACACACACACACACACACACACACACACACACACACACACACACACACACACACACACACACACACACACACACACACACACACACACACACACACACACACACACACACACACACATACACACCAATAGGGGGAAGAGGGGACCTGTCAGCCCAAGCTGCCAAGAGGGGTCTTATGTTTCTGCTTATTTTGAAAAACCAAAAATGGAATATAAAATTGACTTTTAAGGTGTTTTACCATAATATTACTGAAAATGTGACTTTTAATTATTTTTAAAGAAGTTGCCAAGAGGGGACTTGGATCTCTGAGCGACATTTACCTATCAAAGAGTGGACCTCCACATACTGCAGTGGAGCTGTCTGTACCCATTCATTCACCTAACGACCCATTCACCTAATGAGTCTTTGTTTACAACAATGACTTTCTCAGTTTCTTTCAAGAATGGATAATATAACTTGAGAGTTATCATTACTTATTTTAAAGTCTCTGTAATACAAATTGAATGAATGAATGAATTCCTTTTTTCTTAACAAAGATAATTTGCTTGTCTGTCTTTACTCATCCATAAATGTGTTGCCTCTGTCATTCTTAGCAGTCCAAGAGGGGACCTACTATCATCTCAATTTTAAATAGTCAAAATGCTCCATACATCTGGTTTCAACCAATTACAGTAATAGGAAATACATTAATGGGTCATTCCAGAATTGGAGGACATTTAAGGACTGAAACACCTCAAAATTTTAATAATATGTATGAATAAGAAAGAAATAAGCAAAAGTGATCATTCTTAAGATAATGTTTTTCATCAAAACTTAACACAAACATTTCTAATAAAGTAGCACCAATAATGTTGTCATTATTTTTAAATGTAGGGTGCACTACTGCAACACACACATCTACAGTCTATTAATTTTTCCCCTACAAGAGTTTTATACTCCTTGACTGCATTGTTGTTATAGGAAAAATATTTGAATTAAAACTCAGGGTTTTAGGTCATTTTAATGTACTTGCATCATGAATCTGTATTTATGAGGATGTATTTTATTTACTGTTTTACATTACAGAAAAGGTCCACACTTGGTTTATATGGAATGACAGGGGTCCACTGTTGGTTGGGGCATAATGACACAAGCTCCCACTGAGATAGCACGGAGCGACATACACACTCCAGCATGGGTGGATAAGCAGAAATGAGAGAAATTGCTAAGTTTTAAGATACATTTTTAATCTAAATTTAATACAAACATTTGTAACTATTAATACACACACGCACAAACACATGCAAACACACATATTTAAACTAAAGTAGCACTGGTGAAGTTGTCATTGTAGTTTTTTTAAAACATGGGATGTACTGTGAAAACTCAATGGCAACCTATCAAGATACTTAAGGGAATATTTCAGTTATTGACATTTATGGCTCAACAATAAAACATGTATGGGAAAATAAAGGAGGCGCTGCGGGGTCATCAGTTTGTCTGAGATACAAGGGATAATTCTTCTAGAGGATGGATCTCACTAAGTAATATGATATACCACTGCAACACACCTTTCTACAGTCTGTCAAGT
This sequence comes from Trachurus japonicus, assembly GCF_045865225.1. Taxonomy (NCBI): domain Eukaryota; kingdom Metazoa; phylum Chordata; class Actinopteri; order Carangiformes; family Carangidae; genus Trachurus; species Trachurus japonicus. The sequence goes on along the minus strand of NW_028219926.1, from coordinate 9,740 downwards.
TTTTGACTTACTGAAGTTTCATACTCCTTGACTGCATTGTTGTCATGGGAAAACTACTTTAAATAACTAAACTCAGGATTCAACATGGTCTGATGGCCCAGAGCCACAAAGTGTTATTCTGTAGTCACCTAATGTCCCATATAGATGAAGCTCTGTGGTGGCCACCTATTGTCACTCTTCTACTTTTTAACAGCACATGGTTTCAATCAATTTTAATGTACTTGCATTCTAAATCTATATTAATAGGGATGCATTTTACTTATTGTTTTGCATTGCAGAAAAAAAAGGTCCACACTTGGTTTATATGGAATGACAGGGGTCCACTGTTGGTTGGTGCATAATGATACAAGTGCCCACTTAGTTAGCATGAAGTGAAATACACACTCCATCATGTATGAATAAGAAAGAAATAAGCAAAAGTGATCATCCGTAAGAGAAATTTTTCATCACAGCTCCACGTTACACTTGTTCCAGGCTCTGCCCGTCGTTTTTCTCTAGAAATAGAAACTTTTTCCAACTTTTTTTATCTCCGTAGCGATCGTACTCGTCTTCTCCTTCTTCTTCACTTCTTGCTCTGATCTACAGTCTCATTCGTTCTACACATCCCAGAAGCCCCAAAATTACTCACAGTGTGGGCGACAGCGTCCCCATTTACCAGCCGCAGAAAACTGCGTTTGACGTATATGTACGTCAATGGCACTCAATGAGTTAAGTGGGAGGTATATAATAAATCTAATTATAATCAAATTTATTTTGAAAACAAATAGTAGAATGGCAATCTGATTCAGTGATTAATTTGTTACACATTTGGGTTGCTTCCTAATGATTTTTTGATGTTTTAGTACCCAGCTAAACACAAGTGTGTATATTCCTTACTATCTACAGTATGTATGTGCCTTGTAGGCACTTTACTTGCAAGTGTGTGTATGCACTGTTTTATAAATCTGAATATTTTTTGTCACATCACATCTACCCCGACACTTTAGAGCGCTTCTGTCTCGACGCCGTGTTTGCCTTCGTTCTGACCTGAACACGGCATGTGTTGTTTGGGTTAGAAACATGCACATTTGCAAAGGAAAAAAAGCAAAATCGATAAGCATGCACACACACAATCCCAAGGAAATGATCACGTGGGAACCAGTTCTGAAGAGGAACCGGTTCTCAATTCCCACCCATAGACTTCAGTCTATGATGTGGACACAAAAGCATTCCTCTACATTGAAGTAGTGAAGTCATCAACACTCATGTATTCCACAGATCCTAAATCCTGGTACACACATAAAGATTCTCTAAATTTCAACCATTTTTTTATCTGTGAAAGACCCCACACATGAAGATAAAAAATCAGTGATTGAACAGTTTTGATCGTATTGTGTGTGGTGTGCTGTGATATTCCAAACACAGCTCACCACACACATTAAGATTTTTCAGAATCTTGACCCTCCGGTCAGAAAACTCAGAAAGAGATCAGTATTGTTGTAGCTACTCTTTCGGGTCTATTTCCGGAATGGACAATGAGAGCAATGTAATTTTTTTTAAATGAAAGCGGGACACTGGCTTCGGACGCCGAGCAGTAAAGCGGCTGTGAGCGGCGGTCACATGATCGTTTAAACATGGTTGCTCTATTGCTGGCTGTTGCTGGCTATGAGCGCTACCGTCTTTGCTATCGGCTATCAGGAAATCTCCCGTGTATGCGTGAATGTCTGTGTGAACCTCATGTAATGCCAGGGCTGCACCGTGGCTCTCTGTGGGATTGCCGGTGTTGTGTCGAGAAGTGGCTTGCCGCTAGCAGCATGCAGAGCTTGGCAAGCAGGCACTTCTCAGCACAACACCAGCTTTCCACACGCAAGATGACTTTTGATTTGTAAATATTGAACACAATATTTACGATTATCGGCGCCGAACGTTTTCGGAGGCGATTGTTGTGAGAATTTTGACTCTTAACACACCACACACTACAAGAGAATCTCATAAAATAATCTTAAAACCTTAGGATAATCGGCCGATTTTTGTCTTTGGTCGGAAGGGGGAAAATCGGGGCAAAATCAACCCGATTATCTTTATGTGTGTGGTAGGCTTAACTCTACCTCCACTCTCCACTCTAAATGTGGAACTGGCTTCTGAGAAGTGAGTGAGGGCTTTAAATCTGTGCCAGACGACTTGTGTCAGTCCTTGACTGTCGGCAGTGTGGGGGATGGTTTCTTGTAGCTGACGATGGTCGTTAGCAACTCTGAAGGGCAACCTGGAAAAGACTAACATCCTTCAGCCAAGATCTTATATCCAAATCAGACTAGCAGACAATGGAATTCCCCAGTCCTAGGTTGGCCATGTGCTACACACCTATGGACTTCTGTGACAACTGTAAAGAGTGGGTGTCCCAGCAATAATCCACCCTGTCAAGTCTTTGATGAGTTCTGTAAAGGTGTGTGATGCCTTGTGATCAGTATAATATTTTGTCAGCCTTTATATGATCTACCATTGTGTGCCAGTAGAAATGTTGTCTGAAATTAGGATTAATCAAATTTCCAGAGATACAGGGGATAAATCAGCTATAGTCGATGGAATAACTCCAAAATACCCACTGTTGAACTACTGCAACACACATTTTTACTTACCAAACTATTAGCTCTACTGGAGTTCATGTATACCTGTCTGAATATGTTTGGTCCACAACAAAAATGAAAACTAAAACTAAATTTGTGTTTTTTTTCCTTCTGTATATTACACACTGTATCACATAGTCATACACATCTATAGATGAAATTGGTGTATGAATTGAAACCTAATTTAAAGTTGTCAAAAGGTACAGGATTGGCACAGGATCAGAGAGTTTACATTAAGTGGGAAGACACAAAATAAACCACAATACAATAAACCACAATACAATAAAAGCTGTATTCAGTTCACACTGGTGCTCAGCAGAAATGGGTCTGGTTGCTTTCAGGATGTGTGGATTGTACATTCAACAATCCCATATTACCTTATTCATAGCATCTGAAGTGGATTATAAACAAATTCAATTAATTGTGTTCAGAATATGGTAAAACATTATCTAATTTATTTATATTTTTAAGTATTTAATTTGTTATCTATTTTGGTTGTTTCCTAATGATTTTCTTTCGTTTCAGTACCCAGCTAAACACAAGTGTGTATATTCCTTATTATCTAGGTATAACCTTGTGCATGTTGTAGTAAGCAATGTGACTTCATTACATTTACACACAGTTTTCTAAGTAGAGTTGAACATTTTTAATGGGGTTTCAGTCTATGATGTGGGCACAAAACATTCCTCTACATTGAAGTAGTTAAGTCACCAGCACTCATGTATTTCACAGATCCTAACTTTAAGGTAGAGTTGTTGAACTGGGATCTGAGAAGTGAGTGAATGGAGTGAGAGCGGAGTGAGTGCCAGATGACCTGTGTCAGTCCTCGAGTGTGGGCAGTGTGGGGGATGGTTTGTCGTAGCTGACGATGGTCGTTAGGTATTTTCAGGTTGGGCTTCAGAGTTTCTACCTTCTTTCAGCCAATATCTTTATCCAAATCAGACCAACTGAGACACAGGTATTCCCAGGTCTTAGGTTGGCCATGTGCTACCTACGCACCTATGGCCTTTGGTGACTCAACTTCTGTGGCAACTGTAAAGAGTGGGTGTACCAGCAATATTCCATTTTGTCTAAAGAATTGTCAGTTCTTTGATGAGTTTTGTGAAGGTGTGTAATTACCTGTTATAATATTCTGTGACAGGGCCTTTATATGAGCTACCATTGTCTGCTAGTAGTAGTGCTGTCTGAGAACAACAATTAACATGGAATAAGAAATTAGGATTCATCAGATTGTCATGGATACAGGGAATATGTCAGTGTGTGGACGGAATAACCCCAAAACCCCCCCTGTTAAACTACTCATTAAAAGGTATTTAGAAAATCAAGGGAAACAAAGGAACGCATAAATATAAAAACACATGCAAAGCCTTACAAAGCCTTGTAAAGGACAATTAGGACACAGCAAGAACTATATTCCTCAGACACGGTCCACACCACTGTTAACTTTTTTTATTTGTGTTGCTGCAGTTCAACATTGAGCTATTTGGGGTTATTCCATCCACACAATGCCTTATCCCTTGTATCCCTTGTATCTCTCTGCCATGTTAAGTAAGATGTTGTTCCCAGACAACATTTCTGGCAGAGAATGGTAGCTCATAAAAATGCTCTGTGACTCTATGTTGCATGTACCCATGTTTCAGTCAGTCTGTTTTGAATGTAAGTAAGTAGAGTGAAATGCACACTCCATCATGTATGAATAAGAAAGATATAAGCAAAAGTGATGCAGTAATCAGTTCTAGATTGGACTATTGCAATGCACTTTATGTTGGCGTCTCCCAGTCTTCGCTCAGTCGCCTCCAACTTGTCCAAAACGCTGCTGCCCGTCTTTTAACTAACACTAATAGACGTGAGCACATTACTCCTGTTCTTAACTCCCTTCACTGGCTCCCTGTCCCTTACAGAATTGATTTTAAACTTTTAATGTTTGTTTTTAAAGCACTTAACGGCCTGGCCCCACTGTATTTATCTGAGCTACTTTATTAGAAATGTTTGTGTTAAGTTTTGATGAAAAATTTCTCTTACGGATGATCACTTTTGCTCATTTCTTTCTTATTCATACATGATGGAGTGTGTATTTCACTCCATGCTAACTAAGTGGGCACTTCTATCATTATGCACCAACCAACAGTGGACCCCTGTCATTCCATATAAACCAAGTGTGGACCTTTTTCTAAAACGTAAATCAACGAATAATTCCTATACAGATTTATGACGCAAATACATTAAAGGATTAATTGAAATCACATGCATTTAAAAAGTAAAAGTCTGACCATAGGTGGCCCCAACAGGGCTTCATCTATATGAGATGTACGTGGCCAAAAAGTAACTTTTTGTGGCTCTGAGCCATCAGGCCATGTCAAACTGTGAGTAGTTTAAGTATTTCCCCATGACAACAATGCAGTTAAGTAGTATAAAACACCAGGGGCCTCATTTATCATTGTGGATACACCTTTTTTTACGCCATTTTCCCCTCGTTTTGTGCGTACGCACTTTTCTCCGCCAAATTTGGGATCTATCAAGCCAAAACCTGACGGGGAAAAGTGCGGACATTTACACCCATTTTGACCCTGGCGTACGCCTTTTTTGAGGAACAGGAGGAATTGGCGACACCGTTGCTGAGTCAGAGAACTGCAGTGTGAGAGGGAGAGAGGAGCGGAGTACATTTAGAAGAGCACAGTAGGATTTTTTGAAGTAATTGTGGTAGTGGTGGACCGTTGATGCTGGCAATCCAACCCGCTCTATAATAACACTAGGCTTTATGTTAATTGATAAACAGAGCGGATTGTGGATTTTGCTTTTTTGATTAGGCTATATGTGACGTCTGACAAGGATCAAACCATCCAAGTTTAAAAACACATCGGCAGCAGCCACACTGATCTGCAGCTACTGAGACTGTTATTATTCTGTCACCTGAGTTAACGAGGTGCACGTGTGTTTGGAGCTGACGAGAGAATAAAGAGCGAGACAACGCGGCTCTGAGGAGGAACTGTGAAGGACTCAGCTGTAGCCTAATGGAAAATGACCTAAACCGAGTCCAGTGGAGCTGTAACTGTGTAGTGGAAAGGCGTGCAAAGTAATGGTAACTATCGTCCTGCTTCCTACATTGTTTTAACATCTAGGTAAAAAAAAAAAAAAAAAAAAGATTTTCTGGGATAAACGGGCAGATTACATAAGATTCTTCTTCTTTCTGCTCCCTTTTGTTGAGATTTGGGAGGTTTTTGTTTTTATTGTAGCTTATTAAAATGCAAGATCATTTTTCTGACTGAGTTATTGCCCGTGTATCTGCTTTCGGAGAAGCGGAGAAGTTCCGCTTCTTTCCCCGTCCTCCGCCCGTTGTCTCCGTTGTCACTTTGTTGTCACAAAAGTTGCTGCGCCACAGAGAGCACATGGCTAATTAAATATGCACGTGCAGACCATATAAAGTTGTATATAGGCGTTCCGGGGGCGGAGTAAGAGGTGTGTTCACGTGTGCACCATTCTTGAGTCCTGTGTCATGTATTGCGGAGAGTTGTGCGTACGCACAGTTTGATTGATCTGAAAAAGGTGTAAATATTTAGGGTGTACGCCATTTTCATCTTTTCGCCGTACGCAAATATTTAGTAGCAGTTTTACACCCTCTTTGATAAATGAGGCCCCTGTACAGTGAAAAAATAATATACTGTAGAAATGTGTCTGGCAATAGTTTAACATAGGGACTTTGTGAGATTGATCCTCTCAATGAATTATCCCTTGTATCTCTGACAAACTGATGACCTCCCAAACCCTCTGTATTTTCCCCAAAGATAACAAATTGCCGTGCCAATACTTTAATATCAGTTACTCTTTGATGGTTTACTTGTACATAATATATCATCATAGGTTGCCATTGAGTTTTCTGTAATATAAAACAGTAAATAAAATACATCCTTATGAATACAGATTTATGATGCAAGTACATTAAGATTACCCTAAATCCTAAAACCCTCTATTAAAAAATGAATAGACTGTAGAAATGTGTGTTGCAGTAGTACACCCTACATACAAAATAATTACAACATTATTGGTGCTACTTTATTAGAAATGTTTGTTTTAAGTTTTGATGAAAGTTTTCTCTTAAAAACTATCACTTTTGCTTATTTCTTTCTTATTCATACATGATGGAGTGTGTATGTCACTCCATGCTAACTAAGTGGGATCGTGTGTCATTATGCACCAACCAACAGTGGACCCCTGTCATTCCATATAAACCAAGTGTGGACCTTTTTCTGTAATGGCAAGGCAAGGCAAGGCAAGGCAAGGCAAGGCAAGGCAATTTTATTTGTATAGCCCGTTTTTACAAACAGTTTGTCTCAAAGGGCTTTACATGGCATCGTAACAACATCCTCTGTCCTTAGACCCTCACATCGACTGAGGAAAAACTCCATGGAAAACCCTTTTAACAGGGAAAAGTCGGAGAAACCTCAGGGTGAGCAACAGAGGAGGGATCCCTCACCCAGGACGGACAGACGTGCAATAGATGTTGTTACAGACAAGAAAACAGTAATGTAAAACAGTAAATAAAACAGGGATGCAAACAGCGCGCCGAAAAGCGAAACTCGCTTTTTTCATGACCAATTAGGTGACTTGTGTGAATCGTTCAGATCCGAAGAGTTTTTGTTTTTAGGGGAGGGGGGGGGGGTCTCAGCGTCTCAGCTGGGGTCAGTAAAATGTTTTTCTAACAGGCTGACAGTGACAATCACGTGAAACTGAGGCGAACTCATTCATGGTTGTCTCTGATTATACTGATAACAGCCGCGCTCATTAAAGCGGCGCGTCCGCGTGCATTCGGTGCGACGGCCCCGTTTCAGAGGTGAAGGAAGCTCTAGTGGAAAGACGTCGCCTCCGCGATGTAGAATGTGTTCAATTCAAAAAGTGAAACTAACACATTATATAGGCCTATATGTCCATTACACACTGAATGAAACATCCCATGTCTTTATTTATTCAGTTTATTTTAATAGTAATAATTATGACTTACATTCAGTGAAGACCTAAAAGATCTTTTTTAAAGCATTTTAATATAGAAATGTTGGCCTTCTGAAAACTATGTCCATCTATATGCACTACTTGGTTGGGGTTGACTTATCCCCCCCCCCCCGGAAATTCCTCTCTTTTTTGGTCCTGACCCGTTTGCATCCCTGATAAAATACATCCTCATAAATACAGATTCATGATGCAAGTACATTAAAATGACCTAAAACCCTGAGTTTTAATTCAAATATTTTTCCTATAACAACAATGCAGTCAAGGAGTATAAAACTCTTGTAGGGGAAAAATTAATAGACTGTAGATATGTGTGTTGCAGTAGTACACCCTACATTTAAAAATAATTACAACATTATTGGTGCTACTTTATTAGAAATGTTTGTGTTCAGTTTTGATGAAAAATTTCTCTTACGGATGATCACTTTTGCTCATTTCTTTCTTATTCATACATGATGGAGTGTGTATTTCACTTCATGCTAACTAAGTGGGCACTTGTATCATTATGCACCAACCAACAGTGGACCCCTGTCATTCCATATAAACCAAGTGTGGACCTTTTTCTAAAACGTAAATCAACGAATAATTCCTATACAGATTTATGACGTAAATACATTCAAATTGATTGAAATCACATGCATTTAAAAAGTAAAAGTCTGACCATAGGTGGCCCCAACAGGGCTTCATCTATATGAGATGTACGTGGCCAAAAAGTAACTTTTTGTGGCTCTGAGCCATCAGGCCATGTCAAACTGTGAGTAGTTTAAGTATTTTCCCATGACAACAATGCAGTTAAGTAGTATAAAACACCAGTATAGTGAAAAATTAATAGACTGTAGAAATGTGTCTGGCAATAGTTTAACATAGGGACTTTGTGAGATTGATCCTCTCAATGAATTATCCCTTGTATCTCTGACAAACTGATGATCTCCCAAACCCTCTGTATTTTCCCCAAAGATAACAAATTGCCGTGCCAATACTTTAATATCAGTTACTCTTTGATGGTTTACTTGTACATAATATATCATCATAGATTGCCATTGAGTTTTCTGTAATATAAAACAGTAAATAAAATACATCCTTATGAATACAGATTTATGATGTAAGTACATTAAGATTACCCTAAATCCTAAAACCCTCTATTAAAAAATGAATAGACTGTAGAAATGTGTGTTGCAGTAGTACACCCAACATTTAAAAAATAATTACAACATTATTGGTGCTACTTTATTAGAAATGTTTGTTTTAAGTTTTGATGAAAGTTTTCTCTTAAAAACTATCACTTTTGCTTATTTCTTTCTTATTCATACATGATGGAGTGTGTATGTCACTCCATGCTAACTAAGAGGGATCATGTGTCATTATGCATCAACCAACAGTGGACCCCTGTCATTCCATATAAACCAAGTGTGGACCTTTTTCTGCAATGTAAGTCAACTAATAATTACTATAAATACAGATTGAGAACACATGTATATTGTAAAATTGAAACCCTGTGCTTAAAAAAACTGGACAAGCAACAATAGCAAGGTCAATTATTTTTAATGTTTAATCAGAATTCAACAGAAATGATCTAAATGACCATTTTATTTAAAATTTTGTTATGGGTGATCAATTTTTTCAATATTTAAAAATTTCTATTATACCTAATACAGTGTTGAGTTTAAATTTAAGACATCCTTGAAAACGGAACCTTTATATTTTGTTACAAAGAATAACAAATTATATTTCAAGGTACTGGTTTGTTCACTAAATAGCCTGTTTGATAGCCTCTCTACAGTCTGAAAGGCTGCCGAGGCTGCAAGTCGTTCACACTATGGAGGAGTGTAAGAAACTACGTGTGTGAATGAGTCGTTAAAACCCCTGCTCCAGCCTGCCGGGGCACTGCTGAATATGGTATTTTACACACACACACACTCAGGTCCCCTCTTGGCTAAAGTTAAAAAAATTAACCAGAAGGTTTTTCACATGATTTTAAGTTGATTTAAAGCATGTCCAACAGGGGACCTAAAAAAAGTCCCCTGTTGGCTGCTTGGTCCCCTGTTGGTGAATGTGTAACGACGCCGATGTCCCCTCTTAGATAGGAACAACAGTGCACACACACACACACACACACACACACACACACACACACAC
>NW_028219925.1:0-77534 GCF_045865225.1 Trachurus japonicus | reverse complement strand
CTCCTGAGCCACTGTGACTGTGTCCACAGCCTCTGGAGCTGAAGCTCCATCCAGCTTCAGCTCCTCAGCTGCTCTCTGCCAGTGGAGCTGTGAGGAAGAGACCACTTCACAGTCAGTGTGGACAGCAGGAAGCAGCTGGGACACAGCAGCTCTCCGTCTACCTGACAGGAGCCTGAAGCTCGGCCTTCAGCAGCATCTGGTCTGATGTGGATCGGCTGTGGATCCGGGTCCTTTCAATGTGTTTGTGCTGCAGCGTCTCAGTGAAGATCACACTCGTTCTTCTCCATCATCAGTGAGGTCAGCTGAACACCTGTCAGGTGTTGGTGCAGGAGGCTCTGGACGTTAGCTGAAGGTCACCTGGTTGTTTCTGCAGGTCTCAGTAGCTCCGGTGGTGGACTGAGGCCCAGCACTCGTCCTCCTCCAGGTCCCAACAGAACCAGAACCAGAACCAGAACAGGGACCAGTTCTTCCTCCTGGAGACGCCACAGTCCACTGTCGCTTCGTTTGTTTACGTCGTGAGTCAGAGAGTCACAGAGACTGAACAGAGATCTGATGAGGGATTCATGGTCCACAGAACCAGAACCAGAACCAGAACCAGAACCAGCTGTCAGGATCAGACCGAGGCCAACAGGTATTGATCAGATATTGATTGTATATTGACAGACTGAGCTGAGGTCAGCAGCAGCTGATGAATCTGTGCTGACATGTGGATGATGTGTAGAAGGCCACATGATGAAGATCCATCAGAACAGCTTCTTATCATCACTATCAACTGGTTTAACACTTTGAACACCAAACGGATGAAAATGAAATGAATGAATTTTGTTTCTTTTTAAAACGTTCAGTTCAAGAAGTGAACGACCCACCTCAGAGCAGCTTTACAGAACAAACACTTTATGAAACAAGAAGACAGGAAGTGACTGAATGTCTGCTGTAAAAACTTTATTTACAAAGAAACGGAACAATCTGCATCATAGGACCACATGTTCTGATCCACATCACACCTCACATCTTCCTCATCGTCCTGCTGCTCGTCTTCCTCTCCTTCATCTCCCTATTGTTCATGTGACTAAAGAGTCTCAACACCTGAGGATGTTTCCTTGATGAAACAGCTGATTGATCTGATTACACAACTTCAATAAGCTGTTTGTCAACAACAATGAAAAGACAAACTCATCAGTGTGTTTCAGTCCCAGTGTGAACTGCTGTTCACTTCAGCTTCAGTTTACAACAAGAGGTTTTCTGTTCTGACAAACAGTGAAAGAAACTCAACATGGAGCTGTTCAAACCTGTTGTTTGGTCTTGGTTGAGCTTAAATATTTTTACATGTTTGAAATTTGTGTCAAAAGAACAAGTGTTAGGAGTAGAGGGATTGTAGCTCCTCCTTTTCTTTCTTTTCTCTTTGCCTCTGTTTTCACAAATTGGTGGACTGGTTTTTCATGAGAGATGTAAGAGGTGTGGTTAAGCGGTGCTGAGGTGGAGATGACCTCACTTGGAGAGGCATGTGCCTCCCACCCCTTAAATCACGGGAAATAGACTCACCTGGGGGCTGAGAGGCTGAGTCTGCCACGTGGAAGCCGCGAGTGAACATTGAAGACGCGCCGCACCTTATTCTCCTGGGAACCAGCCTGATGCATGAGGAAGACCCATCCACCATCTTTCTTTTAAAAACTCTGAACTGAAAACTGAAGACGGGGCTCGCCGCTCCGGAGAGAGCACCGGTCTGAACTGGCGGCGGTGTCGTCCGGGAAGACCAGCTAACTCCGGTAGGCCGACCTACCTTCACACTGCCCTCTAGGTGAAACCAGTCCATCTCCGTTCTTCCCCTGTTCTCTTCCGATTTTTCCCTGTTAAAATGGTCTTCTATGGAGTTTTTCCTCAGTTGATGTGAGGGTCTAAGGGCAGAGGATGTTGTTATGATGCCATGTGAAGCCCTTTGAGACAAACTGTTTGTAAAAAAACGGGGTATACAAATAAAATTGCCTTGCCTTGCCTGCCTTCCTACTCACACACTCCAGGTTAGGATTAGCACCAATTATGTTTACTACATAAATCTCCCTAGACCCGCTAATTCGTAACACAAGAAACATGTCGATTATTCAGTCCACACAGGCTGATGTGATGTTGTGTTCATTGAGTTAAGAGTTTTGGAAATGTGGCTACAGAACTGAAAAAAGGTTCACAGACTCTGTAAAAAAACAACAACAACTCTATCTTCTTCTTCTATTCTTTATTCAGATTGTGGAGCTGCAGTTTGTCAGAGATCAGCTGTTCTTCTCTGGTCTCAGCTCTGAAGTCCAACCCCTCCCACCTGAGACACCTGGACCTGACCTGGAACAAGCTGCAGGATTCAGCAGTGAAGGATCTTAGTGGTTTTCTGGAGAGTCCAGACTGTAGACTGGAGACTCTGAGGTCAGTTCACTGACTGTTACTGTTGTAGATCTGAGATCTTTGATCCACAACTGAACTTGATTGATCTTCACTCAGAACTTGAATCATTGACTTTGATGTCATGAATGAAGGACGTTTGAAATAGTTGTTGTCTCATGTTTCCACTTGTTCTTCTCTCACACTGACAATGACTCTTCACTTCACTCCATAGTCATCAATAGTCAATAAACTGATCACTTCAGGTGTGTGTGTGTGTGTGTGTGTGTGTGTGTGTTACAGTCCACACAGACTGATGTAATGTTGTGTTCCATGACTTAAGAGTTTTAAAAAGAGACAAAAAACAAACAAACAAATTCTTCTTTTATTCTTTATTCAGTTTGGTTGACTGCAGTTTGTCAGAGATCAGCTGTTCTTCTCTGGTCTCAGCTCTGAAGTCCAACCCCTCCCTCCTGAGAGAACTGGACCTGGGCTGCAACGACCTGCAGGATTCAGCAGTGAAGGATCTGAGTGGTTTTCTGGAGAGTCCAGACTGTAGACTGGAGACTCTGAGGTCAGACTCTGTTTTATTTCTGTGCTCAGATGAATGTGATGTGAAAGTTGTGTTGACACTGAGCTGAGGCTGATGTTATACTGATCCACACTGAGGGTCGTCATGGTGACGGCTGTTTTCTTCTTCTCTGCTTTTAGTCCAGTCAACTACAGAAACACATGTAATGTGTCAGACAATAACTGATCTATAATCAATAGCTGGTGGCTCCTCCTCTTTCCTGAGGCTCTGTGGTGTTTGTAGTGAAACATTCAAAGCCAACATCCCATAATAAGCAGGTGTGTGTGTGCTGGTCAGCAGGTTTTTGTCTCTGAGCTTCATTCAACATGTTTCTATATGTTTGTTGTCATGGCAACAGAGTTCAGCCTCTCACGTTTGTTGTCATGGCAACAGAGTCCAGCCTCACATGTTTGTTGTCATGGCAACAGAGTTCAGCCTCTCATGTTTGTTGTCATGACAACAGAGTTCAGCCTCTCATATGTGTTGTCATGACAACAGTGTTCAGCCTCTCATGTGTGTTGTCTTTAAAACTTGAGCGTGGTCAGTAAACCTCTGATCAATGACTGCGTTTACATGCACTTCAGTACCCCGATTTCAATCGGGTTTTTTAAGTACCCCGATTATTGATCAAATTCGGGGTATGGTGTTTACATGAAGTTAGAGAAACCCGGTTATTCAGTATCCCTGTTTACATGATAAATACAGTATCCCGGTTTCTGATTACGTCTTACGTGCGCATGTACAGGAAAACGTGGCTGTAATGACTTCAAAACAAGTTTCAGTTCATCAGAGTGGTTTTATTTACATGTCCGGTTTCATTTACATGTCCAACTCCAGTCTCCACAGTTACTACACTTCCCATAACTGTTACTAAGTTGCTTCACTACCGTTACTTAGTTGCGTTGCTATAGGCTACTAACCAATAAAAAATGAGACCTCTCTGGCAGATAGCGGCCTTAGTATTACTAAATGCCAACATCCAGCTGCAGATATGGCTCATACATCTCATTATCAGCAATGGGAGGAGAGAGCGACAGCAAATACTCAACATGTCCTCACCTCTTACAGGTATCTGGCTGTCACTGCCATCGCGTAGGACAAGGGAGCTGTGGGTGAGAGTGCGTAGCCGCGATTGGTGGGATAGGGTCGTCCTCACAGAGTTTTCTGATTCTGAATGGCGAGAAAACTTTCGGATGAGTAGGGCATCCTTCAACCGACTGTGTGGTGTCGTTGACCCGTTCATGAGACCGGAGGAAACCGTAGTCTGAGCACCAGTTCCGTTACCAATGCGAGTGGCCATAGTGTTGTACAAACTTGGCAGTTGTGGCGAATATCGACTGGTTGCTAACCAGTTTGGTGTTCACAGAAGCACAGTGAAAAAATTTGTGTATATGTTCTGTCGCGGAATGGTGAACATAGCTATGAGCCACTTCATCAAAGTCCCAAGCCAGGATGAAGCCTCCCTGATAGCCGAGCGCTTTCAAAGAGCCTACGGACTTCCTCAGGTGATCATCAGCTTTTCCTTCTTCTTCTTCTCTTGATCAGTTCCGGCCGGCTGTACGCTATCCAGCGTAATGCTGCCCTCCACAGGTCATAAACAGAACTAATTAACTAGATTTTTACTTCAGGTGATCGGCTGTGTAGATGGAAGCCACATACTTATCCTGCCACCTACTGACGGCTACCGGGACTTCATCAACAGAAAAGGATGGGCTTCTTATGTGTTACAGGGAGTGGTAGATGATCAATACTGGTATGACCGCCCACTCCAGCATGACATAATGTTATTGTCAGTTTTTTAGTGAATTCCAAGTTTGTATGGAATGACTGGTTATCAGGCATCCCCAAGCAAAAATCATGTCAGAAGCCATAAATTCTAATACAGGGAAGATTGAGATGAAAATACACCTTGTAACAGACTATGTTAGTCATCTAACAAAATACTATTTTGTGCTTCAGTTTTTGGAGTGTGACCTGTAAAGTCCCCGGCAGTGCCCATGATGCCAACGTCCTGTGTCAGTCAGATCTGTTCAAAAAGGCTGACCAGTTGCCTAAGGCAAGTCTACAGTATGACAGTATACAATTTCAAAGCTTGCACTTACTTAGAGAAGTGAATTCTTTATATATTGTGAGAATCAAGAGAACAGAGTGTTTTCCTCCAGCTAATAGTCATCTTCTCTTTGTTTTGCAGAGAGTTTTGGAAGTTGATGGACAGGGTGTAAATTTTTTCATCCTTGGTGACCCAGCTTATCCACTGTTAGACTGGCTCATGAAGGGATACACACGGTCTCCAAGACTAACCCCTGAGCAGGACTTGTTTAATGTGTATCTTAGTGCTGCCCGTACCTGTGTCGAAATTGCGTTTGGGAGACTAAAAGCAAGGTGGAGAATTCTTTTGAAAAGGAGCGATCTGCACTATTCATTTTCCCCTTACCTCATTGCAACATGCTGCGCCCTACACAACTTCTGTGAAAAAGAAAAGGACCAAGGCAATCCAAGATGGATGCTTGAGGCAACCATTCTGGAGAAACAATTTCCTCAGCCGAGAGATAATCCCGTGAATGTTGTCAGTGCAGATGGCCAAGCAATTAGAGAGGCACTCAAAAATCACATGGCAGCAAACTTTCCGCTCCGTAAAGGTGTGCGTCTGTGAGCTGAAGATGTTACTACAAACAAAAATATAGGCTACTGTAAATAGTTATTTTGTTTAATTAACAGTTAGAATTATTTCAATCTTTAAATACTTACACTCAATTACAGTTACAATTCTTTAAATACTAAATACTAAATTAACAGTTACAATTCTTTCATTCTTTAAATACTTACACTCAATGAACAGTTACAATTCTTTAAATACTAAATTAACAGTTACAATTATTTCATTCTTTAAATACTAATACTATTTAAATACAACACAACAAAAATACAAATAAATTCAATACAGTTGTACAGTATGTAGTCCATCTGCCCTCACTTTACAGTAACATAAAAAACTACAGCTCAAAAAAAGAGGTCTCAGTGTCACTCTCCATTCCTCTCCCCTGAGAGCTACCAGATGGGGGGTAGTATGGTGGAGAAACATTATAACCGGTGTTAGGAGGACTAGCATAGGGAAACCTTTGTGGAACACTATAAGAGCCTCTCATCCCACTAACGAGTTGGCTCACCATTAGTTCCATGGAGCGACTGCTCTGCTGTATAACCTCAGTAAGAAGCCTACGCTCCCGCTCATAGCTCTCTTGGAGCTGACGCTCCATCCATTCGTTCTGACTTTGCTGGAACCTTTCCAGGAAGTCATGCTGGCGGCTGGGGGTGTTGCGCCTTCTGCACCTTGTCCCCTCTGAAAAGAACACACATAAAATATAAGTTACTTGCTTTAAATTTGGTTAAAATTGTGTAAGCAGTATGTTCATGTGACAACAGCCTTACTTGTTTATATGTACTCTAACTGTAATGGGTTGAAAAAACTAATCTGCCACATGTAATTTGGGATTAGTATTCATTATTTATTTAAGTGCCTCAGATACATTCGTGATGCACTAATCAGCCACACCATTTCAACTTCCTGCCTAATAGGTAGTTTTATATGTTTTAATTTTGTTGTTTAATATAGTAGCATCAAGCTGTGATGCATTGTGTGTGTTCTGACAGTGTCCTATCATAATCAGCATTCCCTCTTTGAGAAATTTGTACTACAGTGGCTCTTCTGTGGGACTGGAGCCCATACTCCCCGCCTGTATTATTAGTTGCTGTGTTGGAGAAGCTTTGAATGCTCTATGTTCGTGTAAAACAATGCATAATTTAAGATAAGACAAACCCTAAATAAAGTGTTTTGCATCATATTCAAGTAGGCTATCTTATTTTTTGCAGTCAGGTACATAGCCTACCACCATTTTCCTGGTTACCTTTACATCCCAATTTCACTGCATCTACTGTATACTGGTAATGAGTACTGGAGTATTCATTTTCCGCTTGTTTTTCATGATTGACCCATTTTTATTATTTTTTTTAAATGTGTGATTACACAAATACTGAGAGTACAGAAATCATTTAAAATGTCCATCCCTACTATGTACCATGTTAAGTTTTATAATTGGAGGGCCTGTCAACCAATATATAGGCCCATACTCAGTCACAGGGTCAAACTTGAAGGATTTACAGTACAGATAACACACATGGGCTGTAACTTGCAGTATGTCACTGGTTACCTTGTGTGGATCGGGAGGATGTGTCAGTAGAAGGATGCACAGAGCTTCCTCCAGCAGATACAGGGAGGCTATCGGCATTTGGGGAGTCCTCACTGTCCTCAGCTGCAGGGGTACTGGCTCTTCCTGAGCTTAAATCAGCTTCAAGGTCATCATCTATAGATAGGAACATTAGGTTAACGTCTTGTATCTGTTTATACTTTTACTTTAACAACACTTTAACTGTTTTATACTTTACTCTCGTGAAAAATACTATATGGGCCTAACCAGTGGTGGCCTATTCAGACCCTTACAGTAAGTTAAAGTAATGTTACTTAGAGTTTGGATATGTCTGGGTGTTATATTTAGTGCATATAGTTAATATATTACTACCGTATTTTCCGGACTAGGCCTATATGTCGCACCGGAGTATAGTCGCATCTGTCAAGAAAACGGGAGTGAAGCCGACCTCTCCTCTGCTTCAGAGAGGGACAGCCTTGCACTGTCGGACCTGAGTCTCTGCTCCGTGTCCGAAGCCCGCTCGGGACTGGAGCAGAGACCGAAGACGGGCCGCATAAAATGCTGTGAAAATACTCTGAATTGACTGGGAGAAGCACTACGGCTCTACTGCCGCGAGTTGTTATTTTGTAGCCTATTCGTATGTGTCGTAATGATCAGCTGTTTCCCCTTGCCTATGATTGGTTCAGTGTGTGTGGTAGTGGCGATTGTTTGTGGTTGTCATGATGATGAGGCCGGTCAGCAAAGAGTGTAAACATAAAGTCCGTCTCCGTTTCTCCGTTCCTGTTTGCCTGTTTTCCTGTTCATCAAGACTTATACCACCACAACGACCCCTCATTCTACACTTAGCCTATAGGCCTACCATACTGCGAACACACTTCACAACAAATAAAAGTTCTGCATTCAAAACTGAGCTACTTTGAAATAATACTTGAATGTACTTTACATAGGCCTAGTTACTGACCACCACGATTTATAACGTTATGTGCTAACGGTAGATAACGTAAAGACCTTACCTGAGTGTAATGATTCATCTTGTGGAGGCTCAGCATCCTCACTGGGGAAGCCAACGTCAACCCCTCTGTCTGCTGCAGTGGCGAGTGGGCGGTGGCCCAGCATTTCGTCCATAATTTTATAAAACTTGAATGGTGACGGATCGGAGCCACTTCTTTTATTTTGTTGTTTCGCCAAATAATAACTTTTTTTGAGCAGTTTCCACCTCGACCTCACTTGCTCCACGCTCCGCTTCGGAAACCCGGCGTCTTGTAATTTATCGGCGACACACTTGAATAAATCCGCGTTTCGATGTTTCCTCCCATCCAAACACCGTGTAATATTGAGTTCTTTCATTACAGAAAGGCAAAATTCAGTCTCCTCATCACTCCAAAAATACGCTCTTGTTGATGTTGTATTCGCCGGCGCCGCCATGTTGTTAGTTGTAACATATCTATGGTAACGGTTACGTCAGCTGGCTGAGCAGCTTTCAGATATCGGGGTACTGTGTTTACATGCTCCAGTATCCTGATTTCTTTCGGAGTTCTCCGGGCAGCAAAATCGGGTTTCTCAAAATCGGGATATGAGCTTATCCCGATTTCTGGAATCGGGAAATGGTGTTTACATGCGCAAACACAAATTTGGGGTACTTAAAAAACCCGATTGAAATCGGGGTACTGAAGTGCATGTAAACGCAGTCAATGTGGCTGCTCAACATGAGTTTGTCTGGATGGAGCCACAGGTGGAGCTGACAGGTGAAGAGGCGGAGTCACTGCGTCTGTGTTGAAGCAGCAGCAGCTTCTCATGAATATTAATGAGCTGTTTTCTCTCTATGTGACTGTTTAACCTGCTTCCTGTTGCTTCAGCTGTTGGACCTTGATTTTTAGGGGCCAGGGAGCGTAAGCTGTTGGGAACCTTTCTTCTTCTTCTTCTGTAAAACTTATAAAAACCTTTCTTGCTCAATTGTCACCAATTTGCTGCGACTGCATCTTCAGACCGTCCTCCACAAAAATACCACCTGGTGTTTTGATATTTGAAAAATTGAGCCTCCAGTGCATGAAAACGTTTACATTTATGTATTATCAGATTTTTTTCTTGATAACAGCTTGACATTTTAACATTTTTTTAAATCTTCCTTGACAGCTGCTGTCACCATGGTGACGACCTGAATCCATTTAATAAACCACACACCAGGTTTCACTTCCAGATAATTAGCTCAATGAGTTAGGAGCTGGTTCTTGGTGTCAGAGGTTAAAGTCCCAGCTCCGGCAGAATGGACATCAGAGAACTGATGTTCTTGTTCCTATTTGTGTGTTGTTTCTTAAAATTGCCTAAAGTTGTATAACATTGCCCCGACCACTGCTGCGATCGGTCGGGGGTAAACTTGTTCTAAACTTGTTCTTTCTGAAGCTTCTTCAGCTCTGAACAGATGATGAGACACTGAACACTGTCAACAAGGAGCTTTGTCCTCAACTCACTGCTTTTATTCTTTATTCAGATTGTGGAACTGCAGTTTGTCAGAGATCAGCTGTTCTTCTCTGGTCTCAGCTCTGAAGTCCAACCCCTCCCACCTGAGAGAACTGGACCTGAGTGGAAACAACCTGCAGGATTCAGGAGTGAAGGATCTGAGTGGTTTTCTGGAGAGTCCAGACTGTAGACTGGAGACTCTGAGGTCAGTTCACTGACTGTTACTGTTGTAGATCTTAGATCTTTGATCCACAACTGAACCCCACCAGGTTAAATCGGTCTAATGGTTTATTATATGATAGAAACACACCATCTTCCAATGAATCACTAATAGAGCTTAAACCTGAAGCATGTGTGTTCATCTCTCTCGCGCTCTGTTTAGATAAATAAACACAAATCGCTACAGGGCCCAACTCGTCATGTAATGAACAGGCAGCAGCTGCAGCGACAATCACACACCTATAATATGTGTGTGTGTGTGTGTGTGTGTGTGTGTGTGCTGCTCATGATCCAGTGGATTAATAGAGAGCTCGGGTGGGACACACGGATCTAAATGCTCTGACCACTGACCAGAGGGATCAAAGACGGGTGAAGGCCGCGGTGACGTCCCTCAGTCTGGGACCGGGACTGAGAGACGGAGCTGAGCAGCCAGGTACTGAAGAGGAGAGGAGAGGAGAGGAGAGGAGAGGAGAGAAGCGCACTGGAGGAGAGACTTTTAACACAGCTGAAAAACTGTTACAGAATCAAACGTGAGGAAATGCAGAGATGTAAGATCATGGGGCTCTAGTAGGCATCAAATCAATAAACGCATAAGTTTTGGCAAAGTTTTGTCAGTTAGTACATGGTTTTCAGACGTGGTAAATAAAGACGCAAAAACAGCCACTGCAATCTCTTCCTGGTTTGGTAAATCACATTGCACGCACTAAATGAATCGATTTGCATCTACTCCTCCCAGTATTTTGCACGTTCTGACTGAAACACCCATATTTACATATTCGTCAAGGCAAACACGCTAAATGGATCGCACGTGCTATTTTGTCCGTTTGAGAGACGCAATCCTCGGTGCGTCCGGTTAGTAGATCAGGTTCCACGTGTGTTTGCGCGTGCAATCATGTTTGCACACGTTTTAATACAGGCAAACCTTTGGTAAATCCGGCCCCATGACTTTCTTTAACTCTGTTCTTACTGTATGTGTCTGCCTGAAAGGTTGTCGAAGCACAGTGGAGCAAATAAAAGTTTGATGTGAAACAGATTTTTTTTAAATAATAAAGTAGGCTATATGAATTTAGAAGCACATGGTTTCTTTCTTCTTTTAAAAAAAAATCATGTTATTAAATAAGTATCGAGAATTGTGGAAATTTACTGGTATTGGTATAGACTACTGAAATTCTGGTATCTTGACAACCCTACTTGTAACGTTAGCTACAAGGTGACAATAGCAGTTCTCTCAAGTGGTTGTGTGTGTGTCCAAATGTGTGTGTGTGTGCCTGCATTCGCTTGTGTTTAGGGCGGTGGGTGAGGGCACAAAAAAAGTATTTGCACCGGCGCCTATCACCATGATGTTAGGCCTGTGGCCACAAACCCCCCAATCAGAACTGTATAGCCGGTCTGTGGTCAGGAAGGCCACCCTGATCACAGAAGATCTCTGTCAGCCCCTCCACCACTGCTTCCAGCTGCTGCCATCAGGCAAACATTATAAGGTTCCACTAGCCAGGAAAAACATCCACCCTGAATAATCAAAAATGAACACAACTCCTGCGACATGTCTGGAAACATAGACAAATGGTAGGCTATTTTTATCCCATTCAGATCTCTCAGACCTCTCTTTCCTTCATCTGTGCTGATCACCGTGTCCCTGGTCCACTGCCTCAGGAAGTGGATCACAACCGGTCTCGGTGCCAGTTGCCTGTGCAGCCATTCCCTCTAATTCCTCATTTCAACACCGAGCCCGTCTGAAATGATCTTCTGGACACAATCAGGCAGAGTCCCGTCAGTTCCAAAGGTCTCCTTCAGTCCCACCAGTCTGCTTTGGTTCAGAGCCTCCATGTGTTGATCCTTCCTCCCCCTGTCACTCAGCAGCTGCTCCCACATCATCAATAATCAGAATGTGGCAAGGTGAAGAGGCCCGGGCGGGGATTGAACCCAAAACCAGTCACCCAAAGGGACATCCCCTTGGCCAAGTAGCCAGGGCGCATGATCAATTGGAGGCATAGTGACAGGACCCTCAACTGTCACAAATAGTCTGGTCACTTTAGGTGTGTGTGTGTGTGTGTATTCTGTCCTCAGTGTGTGTGTGTGTGTGTGTGTGTGTGTGTGTGTGTGTCTGTACACACATCGACAGATAGCGAACAAGAGAAACTCAGAGACTGGAGTAACGTTGAATGGTCTTTACTGATGCTTCTCTGATCAGACTCTCTGCACGGTGTCATGTGACTAAGGCCCTATCCACACAAATCTGTTTTTTTCGAATCCGGATAAATACTTTATCGGATCGGCCTTGTGGGCCGTTGGGTCGTTATCACTGGATCCATGTAGACGCAGATATTTCTGGAAACGGTGTCGTGTTTACGGAGATTCTTTTCAAAACGATTAAGAAAAAGATGGGATTCAGTGAAGCCGCGTTTTCGTGTGGATGGGGCCTAAATCTACTTATCAGAACAAAGGCTGGAATTAAACATGAACCAATGAGCTTCTCTTAAACACCAGTAGGGGGAGAAAGAGCAATAAGACTACAGGCAACATTCACTAGAACATGACTGTGTGTGTGTGTGTGTGTGTGTGTTAGTCCTGGATCAGGACTGGACCTTCAACCTTTGATCCAGTTCAGTCCTGAATCAGAGAGTTGTAGTCAGTGTTTAGTCCAACAGGTATTGATCTGATATTGATTGTATATTGACAGACTGATCTGAGGTCAGCAGCAGCTGATGAATCTGTGCTGACATGTGGATGATGTGTAGAAGGCCACAGGATGATGAGCCACAGGAACACAAGGACAAAGTACCTCTACTGGTCGTTGATCAGGACATATCTGATCAATTATCAATCACTCAATCTTCTTCTTTTATTCTTTATTCAGATTGGGGGGCTGCAGTTTGTCAGAGATCAGCTGTTCTTCTCTGGGCTCAGCTCTGAAGTCCAACCCCTCCCACCTGAGAGAACTGGACCTGAGCAGAAACAAGCTGCAGGATTCAGGAGTGAAGGATCTGAGTGGTTTTCTGGAGAGTCCAGACTGTAGACTGGAGACTCTGAGGTCAGTTCACTGACTGTTACTGTTGTAGATCTTAGATCTTTGATCCACAACTGAACTTGATTGATCTTCATTCAGAACTTGAATCACTGACTTTGATGTCATGAATGAAGGACGTTTGAAATGGTTGTTGTCTCATGTTTCCACTTGTTCTTCTCTCATGACTCTTTGTGCGTGCGTGCGTGTGTGTCATAGACGCTGCCAGGATTTTTCCTCTACCGGTGCTAAGGGGGGGCTTGACCAATACGTGAGGGTGCTAAGAAAATAATCGATTTTCATGATTAGGTAACTTTATAAAGAGGTTCTGTTTTTTTTAAATAAAAGCAGCTATGATACACAGCACAAGCATGAGTATTTTTTAACTGAATTTGGCCAAAGAATAAATCAACAAAATAACTAAGCCTCATACAAGCGACCACAAGGCAATGGCAAAAATGTTTCACGTGCAGGTGACACATTCAGCACCGGACAGCAGCCATGCGCCTACGACAAGTGTATTTATTCCATTAATGAAAACTAACAACTATGCATTCACTGGCAATATTGTCTGTGATCACAAAATTATAACTTAAGAAATTAAATTAACAGTGAAATCAATAACATGTGTGTTTAATCAATCCATACATCATGTGCATACCCTCTTACAACAAACACCATGTGCCTGTTAACTGGGCACGGCACACACTTAAAGAGCGCAAAAGGAACAGGCTAATCACAATCTTGGTGATTATATTTCTACTGCAAACAAAAATACATGCCACGTCCTGCTGTGCATCCGTTACAGTGTAACAGATTAAAATCTCACTTTATCAGATGAATTGTATCACTCACCAGAGTTGTTTTATAGGAGGATGATGCGTCTATTGCTGGGTTTTGGTCTTCATTTTCTACCACTCGTTTTTTCTTTATCACAAAACGATCCAGCTAGCTAGCCTTAACCTAAGGCGCGAGTATCCATGGTGAGTATAAACAAAAGACGCCCCCCCTGTCCCTCACACGCACACACAGATACACCAATCAATGGGGTAAGTTACAGGCACAGCACAAACAGGCAAGCGGGGATTTTATTGGACCTCGGGAACTTTTTAATGTTTTTTAACTTAAAATATATATTAAAATATAAAATTAAATGCTTGAAATATTTTTTATCACCATATATATACATGTATTAAAATATAAAATAAAGTTCTTGAGGGGCTTAACTGGGGCTAGACAGAATTTTGATGGGGCTATAGCACCCCCTAGCCCCGGTGTAGAGCTGTTCGTGTGTGTGTGTGTGTGTGTGTGTGTGTGTGTGTGTGTGTGTGTGTGTGTGTGTGTGTATGTGTGTGTGTGTGTGTGTGTGTGTGTGTGTGTGTGTGT
Organism: Trachurus japonicus; assembly: GCF_045865225.1. Classification (NCBI taxonomy): domain Eukaryota; kingdom Metazoa; phylum Chordata; class Actinopteri; order Carangiformes; family Carangidae; genus Trachurus; species Trachurus japonicus. Next base: position 63,325 of record NW_028219925.1, on the reverse strand, counting down.
GTGTGTGTGTGTGTGTGTGTGCGTGCGTGGAATTGATCGTACAGTTCACACAGACTGATGTGATGTTGTGTTCACTGACTTAAGAGTTTTGGAAATGCGAAAAAAGGTTCAGACACTGTAAAAAACAAACAAACTCTTCTTCTTTTATTCTTTATTCAGATTGGAGGACTGCAGTTTGTCAGAGATCAGCTGTTCTTCTTTGGTCTCAGCTCTGAAGTCCAACCCCTCCCACCTGAGAGAACTTGATCTGAGCAACAACAAGCTGCAGGATTCAGTAGTGAAGGATCTGAGTGGTTTTCTGGAGAGTCCAGACTGTAGACTGGAGACTCTGAGGTCAGTTCACTGACTGTTACTGTTGTAGATCTTAGATTTTACGAATAAAACACAAGAACACACTAACATAATTCACCAAATCACTACGACACTGACACATGTCGTCTTCAACAGAAACATTTAGTCATAAAAACACTGCACTGACAGCTGATGGAGTTAACCAAACTGAAGCACTTTACATGTGTCAGCTCTTTTACAACACACACTTCACTGTGTTGATCATTAATTGTCTTTTACAGTTTCTTTTGAACCTCTCTTCAGTTTCTTTTGTTTCATTGAGTAAATGAATCTGTGCTGACATGCGATGGATGATGTGTAGAAGGCCACATGATGAAGATCCACCAGAACAGCTTCTCATCATCACTATCAACTGGTTTAACTATTTGAACACCAAACAGATGAAAATGAAATGAATGAATTTTGTTTCTTTTTTGAAACGTTCAGTACAAAAAGTGAATGACCCACCTCAGAGCAGCTTTACGAAACAAACACTTTATGAAACAAGAAGACAGGAAGTCACTGAATGTCTACTGTAAAAACTTTATTTACAAAGAAACAGAACAATCTGCATCATAGCTGCTGTTCACTTTTGTATGAAAATACAATAAACAAACAGAAACTCATCAGTGTGTTTCCGTCCCAGTGTGAACTGCTGTTCACTTCAGCTTCAGTTTACAACAAGAGGTTTTCTGTTCTGACAAACAGTGAAAGAAACACAACATGGAGCTGTTCAAATCTGTTGTTTAGTCTTTGTTGAGCTTTAACATTTTTAAATGTTTTAATTTTCTGTCAAAAGAACAAGAAACATGTTTGTTCAGTCCACTGACTGATGTGATGTCGTGTTCACTGACTTAAGAGTTTTGGAAATGTGGCTAAAGAACTGAAAAAGGTTCAGACTCTGTAAAGAAAAACACACCAGAAAAAACTCTGTCTTCTTTTATTTTTTATTCAGATTGAGGGACTGCAGTTTGTCAGAGATCAGCTGTTCTCCTCTGGTCTCAGCTCTGGAATCCAATCCCTCCCACCTGAGAGTCCTGGACCTGAGCTCCAACAAGCTGCAGGATTCAGGAGTGAAGGATCTTAGTGGTTTTCTGGAGAGTCCAGACTGTAGACTGGAGACTCTGAGGTCAGTTCACTGACTGTTACTGTTGTAGATCTGAGATCTTTGATCCACAACTGAACCTGATTGATCTTCACTCAGAACTTGAATCATTGACTTTGATGTCATGAATGAAGGACGTTTGAAATAGTTGTTGTCTCATGTTTCCACTTGTTCTTCTCTCACACTGACAATGACTCTTCATTTCACTCCATAGTCATCAATAGTCAATAAACTGATCACTTCAGGTGTGTGTGTGTGTGTGTGTGTGTGTGTGTGTGTGTGTGTGTGTGTGTGTGTGTGTTGATTGTACAGTCCACACAGCCTGATGTGATGTTGTGTTCACTGACTTTAGAGTTTTAATGTGAAAAAGGTTCAGAGACACTGTAAAAAACAAACAAACTCTTCTTCTTTTATTCTTTATTCAGATTGAGGAGCTGCAGTTTGTCAGAGATCAGCTGTTCTTCTCTGGTCTCAGCTCTGAAGTCCAACCCCTCCCACCTGAGAGAACTGGACCTGAGCTGGAACCACCTGCAGGATTCAGACCTGAAGGATCTTCGTGCTCTTGTGGAGAGTCCAGACTGTAGACTGGAGACTGTGAGGTCAGTAGAGGGATGGATCAGTCCATGCTGCTCTCATCTCTGTTGTCATTCTCAGTGTAGATTATGTTGGCAGGTACTGTAGATGTCCAGAAGTGAGACACCAATGACCTTTCTTCCTGCACTGCAGGGTTTTTCAGTTGGAGGTGGTTCAGTTTCTAAACCACACAGGGATGCAGCAGGTCAGAGTGTTCTCAGTGTCTCCTCAGTAGAAGGAACACATGATGAGAACCAGGGCTGCTGGGTTTCATTGGCCAGTGATGTCATGTTGTTGGTCCAGGAGAGGTAAACTGTTACCGTGCACATAATGTTACACACCTGGTCTCATCAGTGACAGGTACATTAGACGTGGTATTCTTAGCTAGCTTCCTGTTACTGATGTTATCAATGAGTTTAAAATGTTGTTTTACTAGTCAGCTAACTGCTAGCACTGCTGTAGTGTATCATGACAGTGCTAGCATGTGATAATAGCTCATGGCTGAGGCTGGTATGTTTAATAGTTGACACTCAAGTTGACAGTAACTGGAGTAGGCAGAGGTTGGTGTAGTAGCTATAAATTTCACACAAGTAAGAGTATTTTTTCCTTGAGTATAATATTCCATCCATCCGGGTCTGGGTTGTTCAAGGGGATGTCCCTTTGGGTGACTGGCAAGCACGCATGACTATTACTATTTATTAGGTGTGGGTTCAATCCCCGCCCAGGCCCTCTTCACCTTGCCACAGAAAGGTACTTATTTTGCTGCAGTCATAACCCAGAGCCATGACCATACTGTAGGTTGATTGATGAGCTTTAATATCCCCAAGGGGCAATTCGGTGTACAGCAGCAGTTAGCACAATAAACACACCAGGTAGAACACATACAATAATAATAATAAGTAGAAATACATCATATAATTAATACATAGCAATAAGAAATACCAAAATACATCATACAAACTATTACCTTCTAATACCAGAATACATCATAAAAAAGTATTACCTACAAGTTGCACCAAATCGACATCTACAGCTGATTAAAATATTTGACAGTTAATGGGACGAATGATCTCAGGTATCTGTTTGACCTGGCCTTCCTAGAAAAAGACAGCCTCCTTCCTGAAGGTAACAGTCTGAACTCCTTGTTCAGAGGATGATCAGGATCTTCCAATATGGCCTTTGCCCTCTGAACACACCTGACTTGATGGATCTGACCTAGATCATCAAGGTCAGTGCCGATGATCTTTCGGTATTGTTTAATGGTACAGCTTAGTCTGTTTTTATTAACTAGACTGAGGTTGCCAAACCAGCAGATCATAGAAAATGTGAATACAGAGTCAAAAAAAGATGAATAAAACATTCTCATGAGGGAGCTCTCTACCTGGAAAGTCCTCAGCTCAAATAAAACAGTCTTTGATTGGCCTTCTTGCAGATTCTGTCCGTGTTGGCATCAAATGTCAGCCTTTCGTCCAGGATAGTCCCAAGGTATTTATACTGGCTGACTGTCTCGCTGAGGGTAGATTGACCGGTAAATAATATTACTCAAGTAAAAGTAAAACGTAGCCATCCAAATATTTCCTTGAGTAAGAGTAAGAAAGTAAAAAACTACCTAAGTAACCTCTGATTTATTGGTTTAACTCATTGAGTGCCAACCACGTAATTTCTCGTTTTTCGTTCCCATGCGTTGAGTGCCAAAAACAAGATTTTACGTTTTTTGCTTTTTTTTTTTTAATTATGAAAATAGACACTTTAACTCATTGAGTGCCGCGCTCCTTTCCAAAGTTTTAGTCAAGTGTACCGGCAAATTAGACCATATTTGACTTTTTATTTTAGAGCCATAGTGTATTCTATATTATTGCCACCAACACATACTGTAGCTCATTTGAAAGGTTTAACTTTATCCTTCAAATGGCCACAAACCGTTTGTTTCTACGTGCCTCCGTTCCTGAGAAAAGTCAAGCTAAACATGGCTGGGTTTCACCAAAATCCCTCCTTTTTTTCTAGAAAAGGAGATAGAGCGTCTTTTATGAAAGGTGCGCTGTTTGTGCCTGTCGCTCTTCTCACACTCGCATTTCTGGATCAAAGGGCTCGTATAAGATAAATATACACAACAATTGTTGTTCTATTCACAAAACCACCATCGGGGGCGGGGGGGGCGCCACTAAACAGCAATAACACAGACGCACCGTGCCGTGTCACAGCCTCTCGCCGCGGAACGTGAGGCTCTGCCGGCCACAGCGGCTCGCGAACACCGGTCCCGCCGGTGGTCGCGGTCCTTCTGTGGTACGGGTCGGTGGTGCCGGTCTGCTTTGGTCCAGAGACCATCAGATTTTACGCGGGAGGACTTTGGGGAGGACACGGTGTTGCTCCAGATGAAGACCGGGCGGGACAGTGGGCTGAGAGCTTCCTGGTTCAGCTCCCAGCTGCTGCAGCCTCGCGGGTGAGAGCGGAGCAGCAGCGGAGCAGCTGCTGCATCTGCATGCAGAACTCCGTTTGCAGAAGCTGAGTTATGATAAAAACTTCCAGATCATGAGCTGTCATGTGACTTTGATCGTCATCTATTTCAGTTCTCCTCGTCGTAGAGTCCCCAAATTTACATATAATGTGTATTAAAGTGTCTATTTTCATAATTTAAAAAAAAAGCAAAAAACGAAAAATTTCGTTTTTGGCACTCAACGCATGGGAACGAAAAACGAGAAATTACGTGGTTGGCACTCAATGAGTTAATACACATTATATGTAAATTTGGGGACTCTACGACGAGCAGAACTGAAATAGATGACGATCAAAGTCTCATGACAGCTCATGATCTGGAAGTTTTTATCATAACTCAGCTTCTGCAAACAGAGTTCTGCATGTGGATGCAGCAGCTGCGCCGCTCTCACCCGCGAGGCTGCAGCAGCTCGGAGCAGAAACAGGAAGCTCTCAGCCGACAGTCCCGCCCGGTCTTCATCTGGAGCAACACCGTGTCCTCCCCAAAGTCCTCCCACGGTAAAATGTGATGGTCTCTGGGCCAAAGCAGACCGCCGGCACCGACCCGTACCACAGAAGGACCGTGACCACCGGCGGGACCGGTGTTCCCGAGCCGCTGTGGCACGGTGCGTCTGTGTTATTGTTGTTTAGTGGCGCCCCCCCCCGCCCCCGATGGTGGTTTTGTGAATAGAACAACAATTGTTGTATATATTTATCTTACACGAGCCCTTTGATCCAGAAATGCGAGTGTCAGAAGAGCGACAGACACAAACAGAGCACCTTTCATAAAAGACGCTGTATCTCCTTTTCTAGAAAAAAAGGAGGGATTTTGGTGAAACCCAGCCATGTTTAGCTTGAATTTTCTCAGGAACAGAGGCACGTCGAAACAAACAGTTTGTGGCCATTTGAAGCATAAAGTTTCACCTTTCAAATGAGCTACAGTATGTGTTGGTGGCAATAATATAGAATACACTATGGCTCTACATAAAAAGTCAAAAATGGTCTAAATTGCCAGTACACTTGACTAAAACTTTGGAAAGGAGCGCGGCACTCAATGACTTAATAATCAGAGCATTAAAGCAACACTGTGTAATTTTTAGACCTTAAAATAATATTTTAATCTCATTGAACTGGTAGAAAAATGGTTAATAGGATGAATGGTGCTGCCACTGCAGCCTGAGTGGGGTCACGCCGGCTGAAATGGCACTATGTAACTTTCCTGTGCAGGTAGTAACACCGTGGTCCTGGGACACCACAGCTCCACTGAGCTCCAGAGGCCCAGTTCAAGCCCAGTCTCCCTGCTCCTCTTACCCACACGAGTGCCTTGTGCTGGGCTGCATGGACGACCAACCTCCCCTCCAGAGCTCACCGGAGCTCACTGGAGCTCTGGAGGGGAGGCTGGCTGGCCAGCTCTGGAGCTTTGCTTGGCACCAGCAACGGTACCGATACCGATGACTGCAACAACGACGGCAACGGTGTTGGCGACAGCAACGTCACCAGTACCAGCAAAAAATTCACATAGGCTACTATGCTTCTCTGGGAACAAGATAGCAGACAGTTCTTCTCAAAGTACCAGCACCACAAATCCCACATACTGGGGCTTTAATGTAATCAAACACAAAATTTTAAAAGCAGCAATGAACAAATTTAGATAAGGAATATCACTTAAAGGGACAGTATGTAACTTATTTGGCTTTTTATTAGCAAAAATCAAATATTGCTTTCATAAATACGTATTTACTGGTCCATAGGCGTCATTTACGCTGGGGACATGTCCCCACCACTTTTTGTCAAGAACAATTTTGTCCCCACCACAAAATTAATGTAACATTATCCTAATGAAGAATGACGAAAAAACGTTGATAAACTATGACAAAATAGGCAGCCGAAGCAGTGTGCACGGCGCAGAGCTTCCGCCGGAGCCAACTCGCAACAATGTAGCTTCGATGTTACAGTAGTTACAGTAATTAGGGCCACGGGCAATCGCACCGGGCACTGGTCCCAACAGCTATGAAATAGCTGCAGGGACCAGTGCCCGGGCGAAGCCCGGGCACTACTGTTATTGTGTGGATTTTTTCTTATTAGTGTGACTGCTGAAGCAGTCACACTATTGTTCTTCTGTTTGGCCATTTTCTTCCGCCTTTTTACGGTCTTCTTCTAGTCCTTCATACTTTGTGCTATTTCAACAATTCATATATCAAAACGTGCAGCTTCTTTTGAACTTTATCGGCATTACTTTTCTCTTTTTAACTATTTATACTTTTTCAAATATTTAACTTTTTCTGATTTTTTTCAGCTTTATAATGTGTGTGTATTGCGTCTAACGAGCAGAGCCAGAGTGGTGTCAGAGTGGAGAGAGGCAAAAAAACATTCTAGAGTTTTTCTGGCTAAACTGTCAGCATGGCCACAAATTAAACTCTAGACAAATTATTTTCTCCAGTTTTGTAGCCACACTTGTCTTCTGGCTAAAATTCTGGTCAAAAATGCAAAGAGACTTAGATAATAATTTTAAATATTTTTTAAATGCAGCCAGGGAGCTCTCTGCTCTCATTAAGCTCAATGCATTTTTTTCACATCAGCAGGAGAAGGAGCTCAACTTTGTAACTTGCTGTTAAGTGCTTTTTAATTCATTTTAATTCACCAAAAAATAGTCACAGGTCACAAAAAAGTCCTCTTCTTACTTGGTGTCGCTAATTTATATTAATTTATTTTTGTTTTAAGCATCATTGAAAAATCTCACATTCATCAAAGTCTCAACCTCTCTTCTTGACAACTCCTCTGTAGTGTAGGGGTTAGGGTAACTGCCTGCCAACCCTAAGGTCACTGGTTCGAATCCAAGGGAAGAATTCTTGTTATGTTATGTTGAATTCTGCTCTCCTCCCCCGCCTTCAATTGGTTACAGGTGTTTGTTATCTCCTTGATTACTCGTACCAGTTTGCAGCACATCATCACATTACAATGAATGACAACAGTCTTGAGAGCAGTGTGCTCTCTGTAGCCGAGTGGCAGAGTAAAGGTTTAGTGATCATATGGTCATGGGTTCGATTCCTGCCTCAGTCATTTCACATCATTGCTTGACTTTTGATTCCAATTATTCAGCTGTCATTGGACAGTCTTTGATTCCTCATAGTATAAAGCTCATTGTAACTCAGGTTCTCTGTGGCCATATGGTTAGTGTGTTAGGTGTTGTGCTATTTCAACAATTCATATATCAAAACGTGCAGCTTTTTTTGAACTTTATCGGCATTACTTTTCTCTTTTTAACTATTTATACTTTTTCAAATATTTAACTTTTTCTGCAAATTAAACTCTAGACAAATTATTTTCTCCAGTTTTGTAGCCACACTTGTCTTCTGGCTAAAATTCTGGTCAAAAATGCAAAGAGACTTAGATAATAATTTTAAATATTTTTTAAATGCAGCCAGGGAGCTCTCTGCTCTCATTCAGCCCAATGCTGAGAGTTCTCCACAACTCTGTCTGTAGTCCAGTTGGTTACAGGTGTTTGTTAAGAGACGCATTAATTGCTTCTGCCACCGTTTGCAGCACATCATCACATTACAATGGCAACATGCTTATGTCTGTGCTCTCTGTGGCGAAGTGGCAGAGTAAAGGTTTATTGATCATGAGGTCATGGGTTCGATTCCTTACTTTTTTTTTTAAGCAGAAGCCAGTGATCCTCTTATCAAAGGTTTTCTTTACCCCTCACATACTGTCTCTGTCTGTAGCCTAGTGGTTAGCTTGCTGGTCTGGAGACCTGAAGGTTGCTGGTTCAAATCTTGCCTCAACAACAATTATAGTGAATTATTTTCCCAGTCGTCCTCTGTTGACTTCTGATAACTTGCTTCATGTTGAAACTGCTGCTCTCAGCCTGAAATTCACAGAAATTTTCATTCTAAGTCATTCAAGCTTGACTCTCAAGCTTTCTTGATGTTGACAGTGTGCAGATCATTAACAGACAACAGTCTCTGCAACTGTGTGTGTACCATGGCCTAGAGGCAGAGTGGAAGTCTAATGACCATGAGGTTGTGGGTTCGATTCCGACCTTGGTCAAACATTTGTATGGTGATCACTGTTTGCACTATTTGCTAATTCTGCAACAGCGTTCAGTTGCTATCAGCAGTCACACCATTTCCATTCTTGGAAATGCTTTTTCTAGTTAGTGTGACTGCTGAAGCAGTCACACTATTGTTCTTCTGTTTGGCCATTTTCTTCCGCCTTTTTACGGTCTTCTTCTAGTCCTTCATACTTTGTGCTATTTCAACAATTCATATATCAAAACGTGCAGCTTTTTTTGAACTTTATCGGCATTACTTTTCTCTTTTTAACTATTTATACTTTTTCAAATATTTAACTTTTTCACAAAAAATCTCACATTCATCAAAGTCTCAACCTCTCTTCTTCACAACTCCACTGTAGTGTAGGGGTTAGGGTAACTGCTTGCCAACCCTAAGGTCACTGGTTCGAATCCAACGGAAGAACTCTTGTTATGTTATGTTGAATTCTGCTCTCCTCCCCCGCCTTCAATTGGTTACAGGTGTTTGTTATCTCCTTGATTACTCATACCAGTTTGCAGCACATCATCACATTACAATGAATGACAACAGTTTTGAAAGCAGTGTGCTCTCTGTAGCTGAGTGGCAGAGTAAAGGTTTAGTGATCATATGGTCATGGGTTCGATTCCTGCCTCAGTATTTTCACTTCATTGCTTGACTTTTGATTCCAATTATTCAGCTGTCATTGGACAGTCTTTGATTCCTCATAGTATAAAGCTCATTGTAACTCAGGTTCTCTGTGGCCATATGGTTAGTGCTCAGCCTGAAATTCACAGACATTTTCATTCTAAGTCATTCAAGCTTGACTCTCAAGCTTTCTTGATGTTGACAGTGTGCAGATCATTAACAGACAACAGTCTCTGCAACTGTGTGTGCACTGTGGCCTAGAGGCAGAGTGGAAGTCTAATGACCATGAGGATGTGGGTTCGATTCTGACCTCGGTCAAACATTTGTATGGTGATCACAGCTTGCACTATTTGCTAATTCTGCAACAGCGTTCAGTTGCTGTCAGCAGTCACACCATTTCCATTCTTGGAAATGCTTTTTCTAGTTAGTGTGACTGCTGAAGCAGTCACACTATTGTTCTTCTGTTTGGCCATTTTCTTCCGCCTTTTTACGGTCTTCTTCTAGTCCTTCATACTTTGTGCTATTTCAACAATTCATATATCAAAACGTGCAGCTTTTTTTGAACTTTATCGGCATTACTTTTCTCTTTTTAACTATTTATACTTTTTAAAATATTTAACTTTTTCACAAAAAATCTCACATTCATCAAAGTCTCAACCTCTCTTCTTCACAACTCCACTGTAGTGTAGGGGTTAGGGTAACTGCTTGCCAACTCTAAGGTCACTGGTTCGAATCCAAGGGAAGAACTCTTGTTATGTTATGTTGAATTCTGCTCTCCTCCCCCGCCTTCAATTGGTTACAGGTGTTTGTTATCTCCTTGATTACTCATACCAGTTTGCAGCACATCATCACATTACAATGAATGACAACAGTTTTGAAAGCAGTGTGCTCTCTGTAGCCGAGTGGCAGAGTAAAGGTTTAGTGATCATATGGTCATGGGTTCGATTCCTGCCTCAGTCTTTTCACTTCATTGCTTGACTTTTGATTCCAATTATTCAGCTGTCATTGGACAGTCTGTGATTCCTCATAGTATAAAGCTCATTGTAACTCAGGTTCTCTGTGGCCATATGGTTAGTGCTCAGCCTGAAATTCACAGACATTTTCATTCTAAGTCATTCAAGCTTGACTCTCAAGCTTTCTTGATGTTGACAGTGTGCAGATCATTAACAGACAACAGTCTCTGCAACTGTGTGTGCACTGTGGCCTAGAGGCAGAGTGGAAGTCTAATGACCATGAGGATGTGGGTTCGATTCTGACCTTGCTCAAACATTTGTATGGTGATCACAGCTTGCACTATTTGCTAATTCTGCAACAGCGTTCAGTTGCTATCAGCAGTCACACCATTTCCATTCTTGGAAATGCTTTTTCTAGTTAGTGTGAATGCTGGAAGCATTCACACTATTGTTATTCAAATCTTTATACTTATTATTATTATTATTATTCTTACTTCTTCCACCCTTTTTCAGCAGTTTTCTGCTCCTTCATACTTTGTGCTATTTCAACATTTCATATATCAAAATGTGCAGCTTTCTCAGGACAATATTGCTATTATTTTTCTCTTTCATACTATTTATACTTTTTAAAATATTTAACTTTTTCTGCAATTTTTCTCTCATAGGAAATACATTGAAACAGTCTTCAAACTCTTCAAATCTTCTGCTTCATTCAGCCTCTAATAGCTTCAGCATACTTTCAGCTACAGACTTCATTCAACTTTTAAACTGTTCACAAACCTTTCAACTATTCAGCTATATCTCAGCTTATTGATATCTTCAACAGTTTCAGATATATGTATAGTTTTAAAATCATTAAAATTTCTGACAAAATTCAGATTTAACATGAAAGTCAATGGGACGGAATGTTCGGACGTTGGCAGTTGGTAGAGTGACAGAGGGTCTAAAAATCCTCTCACATTTTTCTCTCTATCCTGTCAGCACGGCCACAGATTACACTCTACACACATAATTTCGGGCATGCTTGTAGACAAGCTCATCCTCGATCTCTTCATGTGCTCAAAAAACCAGAGAGACAAACACAATTTAAACTGGGAGCCTCCGAGTGCAGCCATTTCCCTCTCTCCTCTCATTGACTCCCATTCAAAAGTTGGCGCTGATTTTCTAAACGTCCCAAAGTTTCCAACCTGCGACCCAATCAACAATTTTTACTCTAGAAACACCAAAGTGACATGGACGCGTTCAGCAAGGTCTTATGGTTCGGAAAATGTAAACCTTTTGCTCGTACTAAGTACAGATTTGTCGTACATTAGATCTGTTTGAGGGTGTCACAGAGCAGTTAAAGCCTATGGTTAAAGCTGCCACCATACCTTAAAGCCACCAGCCACCAGTTACATGGTAACCTCAACATGGCAACCTCACCATAGTAACCTCACCATGGCAACGTCACCATGGCAACGCACACACATTCTCTCTGTTTGACTGTCTGTCGGTCATACACACACACACACACACACACACACACACACACACACACACACACACACACAAATGGACACACACTAACTACCACACACACACACACATCCAACACACACACACACACACACAAATGGACACACACTCACCATACACACACATCCAACACACACACACACACACACACACACACACACAAATGGACACACACTCACCATGCATACACATCCAACACACACACACAAATGGACACACACTAACTACTACTACACACACACACACACACACACACACACACACAAATGGACACACACTCACCATACACACACATCCAACACACACACACACAAATGGACACACACATCCAACACACACACACACACACACACAATTGGACACACACTAACTACAACACACACACACACACACACCCAACAAACATACAACCACTTACCAAACACATACACAATTTACACAATTACACACAAACAGACACACATGCACACACAACAAACACACACACAAATGGACACACACTAACCATACACAAACAGACACACACGTCCAACACACAGACATTTCATACAGTTGTCAGGTCAGAACTTTTTGTATATCTTCCTCACTCACACACACACACACACACACACACACACACACACACACACACACACACACACACACACACACACACACACACACTTTTGTATATCTTCCTCACTCTCTCTCACACACACACACACACACACACACACACACTTTTCCTACAGTTGTCTGACTGTTTTGTGTACCTCTCTATCTTCCTGTTGTAGTTAATGGACTCGTTGCTGTTAATTTTGTTCTTTAGCTATTTAAACTGAAAATACACATTTCCCCATTTTGGTCATGTTGAACACATTGTTTTACACGTATCCTAAACTACTGAGGCTCTTCTCAACCATTTCACACCATTAAACCCGCTGTTTACATGTTCTACTCCTCAGCTAATGCTAATGATCTATATTCTTCAACAATGTTCTTCTGCTGTCAGTTTACAATGTATTTCAGTAGGCATTAACTTTTTTCCTAATTCAGAAATTTTTCAAACTCTTCTTTGACAATTCAAGTAATTTCCAGCCATTTCATACAAAGTCTCACATCTTCTACTTTTAAATATATTCTCAGCCATTGCTTCGGCTATGTTAGTGCTGGTTCATCAGTTGTCCTTCCTGTCAGGTTAGCTGCAGATTTCAACTATTTAACCATTACATTTAAACATGCAGAATTTCAATGTTTTCTTCTCCCTTTAGCATTTCTACTGCTTTTTAGCTTTAAAAAGGCATTCATCTCACACTACAAGTTACATGTTTCAGCTTTTTCCCTCCTAGGGATGAATAAATTATTCATCTACTCTCTACTCTACTCTACTCTACTCTACTCTACTCTACTCTACTCTACTCTAGCATTAGTCTTTTCAACATTGCTTTAGCAGTTTCGTCAACTAATTTAGCATTGATTCAACAATTTCTTCAGCTAATTCAGCATTGCTTCAGCAACAGCGTTCAGCTGCTTTCAGCATTCACACGCATTTTCTGCAGGAAATGCTATCTTTTTCTAGTTATTTTTCCACTTCCGGCCAACTTTCGGTTCGCTACTAGTCCTGCAACTCGAAGAGTTGCAGGACAAATTATATATCAAAATGTGCGTCCTGATCGGGATCGGTGTGCTATTACTTTTCTCAACAGTGTACGAATTATTCGCGACGTAAGTCGCGATTTACTGCGCAAAATTTTTGCATGTAAGTCAATGGGACGGGCGGGAAAAAAAGAGCGAAAAAGACCAATCATTGGAGTTTAACAAAAGTCTACTGCTCAGGCATACTTTCATCTAGAGACTCCATTTAAACTTTAAACAGTAGACACAAGTCTTGTGTATTGTCGTATTACTCCACGTTTTGATAGGTCATATAGTTTTTGATCAATCCCTGATCAATGACCATGATCATTTTTGGAGAAATTATGAGATTATAATGGGTGTGTATTGGACAGAATGTTCGTGTCAGAGTGCGTGACATCATCGGTTAGAGTGGGAGAGAGTGAAGAAACATTCTGTATTTTTTCTGGGTAAACTGTCAGCACGGCCACAATTTTCACTCTACACACATAATTTTTTCAGAATTTGTAAGACAAACTTGTTATCTCTCATGTCATGCGCTCAAAATATCAGAGAGACTTACAGAATTGACAGAATCAGCCTCTGAGTGCGGCCACGTCTGTCCCTGCTCCTCATTGAGTCCAATACAAATATTTTCTGAGAGGAGCAGAACGGCCTGATGTTTTAAAACTGCCAGCGTCGCCAAAATATTTACTGTAGAAACACCAAATCGTACCGAAATTTTCATTAAGTCCTTAGAGCAACGTTGATCTGTGTTTTGTTCTGATAGGAGTTACCGTTTTGTCATGCTAAGCCTAATTGTGAGGCCGGTTTAGAGGCAGAAAATGGCTGTTTTTCTCCACGTTTCTGTCTGTCTCAGCCTGCGGGGGCCCCTATCGCCGTGGTAACCTCTTTGATCCTCAGGCCAGGGCTCGTTAACTTCATAAACAATCCACCTGGCGCTCGTTTAAATGTTTATAAACACAGACACAGCTAAATCAGACTGACACAGGATGCAGCTACTAACTAACTATGTGACAAGTCAGTCACACACACACACACAGACTCTAGAGCCAGCTTCATGTGATTACAGTCACACACACACACACACACACACAGGTAACCTAATGTGGTTACAGCTCCTCCATATCAGTGCTTATAGAAAGATGATCATGTGTCTGTCTGATCAGCTCTGTCTTGACCTTAAGATCGTGGGTTTGATTCCCATGTTGACAGAGATGGCACAACCCGCAGTAGCTCCCGTGGCCCATTCAAAATTTCCCGAGAGGAAATTTTCTAGTTCTTTCTGTTATCTCCGCTTTGGACAAAGAGGAGTTTTCAAGCCGCACCGTGGGGAGGTGGGCGAGAGGGGTCTCTTGAGGGGGCTGGGGGAGGAGGGAGGGGGTCGATTATACCGGACAGCACCCGATGCTTAATGTTTGGGTGCAACAAAGTCACTGTTAACAAAATCAACATTTAATCTGTCCCTTCAAAATGAAGTTTGTAACGTGTCTGTTTGGAGCAGCTGCTGACTGATGTGCTGCTGACAGTGACAGTTTCCTCATCACTAAGCCAGATCCTCCCTCCCTCACGTCATGACGACGGGACAAAGTCTTTTGGACATATATTGTATAGGCTGTTCTGTGTTTTTCCTCTCTTTAACCGTCTCATTTCAGTTTTTGCCGGTTGGCAATCATCTGGTGCGCACCCGCTATTGCTCACTCGCTCTCAATGCGCATATAAATGTTATAAGATAAAAATAAAAAGGAAAAAACACAGATGCGCGAATCGAAATGACCTGCAGTAGTGCAGTCTAACAATTCAATGACCACAGCTGATCACCTGCTTGTCGTGCCCCACCTGTCACGTCTTTAAACACAACTACGGGATTTTTTTTTTTTTTTTTTGCCGCGTTCGGGCGCAGAATTAATAAAAAAATAATGCTCGTCAGTCCGACTGCATCTGGTCCAGGGTCCAGACTTCAACACTGGTCGGACCTGGTCGGGTCTTTGCTCATTTATTTGCTCAAACTTGGAGCCAGACCCGGTCCACCAGGAGACCAGAGTCTGGTTGAGAACGGTAGCCTATGACGGCCTGGGAGACGTTGTCAGGTGCGATGGTAAGGTGTGGCGGGGGGTACGCTACATAATGATCATTGTCCCCACCACTTTTCAAAGTAAACTGACGCCCTTGCTGAAGTCTAATTACAACTGCATACAAATGAAAGATTTGTCTCGTAGCTCAAAATGAGTTGTGTGCAAGGTGGCCGGTGCACCCACCAGAGGCTGTCATGTTGCATCGCCATCTTTGAATACGGTACGCGAAAGCGGACAAACTTAGTGCTAAAACACTCTATTGAGTGTCTGTGACTCGGCTTGTGCCCGGAGGATGATCAACGTGTGACAGTTGAGGGTCCTGTCACTATGCCTCCAATTGATCATGCGCCCTGGCTACTTGGCCAAGGGGACAGTGGCGTCAATTCAGCCAAAGCTAAGGTATGGCAAGGTTACTAGTCACATGACTTAACTACAGTATCAACCAATATCCATACCCCATCCATTTTGGGTTGCATGACGCCCCTGTGCGCCTTTACGCATCCGTTTTCAGCACCATGGATAACAAGCTGCAGGGTTAGAGAGCAGTAGGCTAATAGCCTTTCTGACAAACGCAATTTCACTCATTCTGTTCACTTCATTCACTATGTAATTGCAACAATATCACGTGAACATACCAGGTAAACTTAAAACTGTTAAGTCCAAATGCAAAGAGGAGAGGGAGGGAAAAGAAGAGAGAGAGAAATCATATTTCCCTTAAACAGATTTATAAGAGGTACATTGGACCCATCACCTGCCTTTTTTTGATGAAAAATGATTCTAAAGTTTACTGCCTCCTTTTCATTTTACATCAATTAGCTCAACAAAAGAAATCGCGCTAATAACAATAATGACCCAGCTCTGACCTCCGTCGTCTCGTCAGGGGGGGCTGGGAGATACCACATTTCAAGATATGGAGGGGGGATACAAGTGTTGGGAAAGATACCTAGAGAAATTGATTGTGTTGTTCTGATTTTCATTTGTAGTTAATTTATATGTATTAAATAATATAATAATATTTAAAAAAAATTGACACGGAGTAATTCCATAAATCTATTAAAAAAAAACAAAAAAAAACGAGCATTTACATTTCCCCCTGGAACCAAGGTGTGGCAGCTGCCATACCTTGCCATACCCAATTGACACCTGGGATGTCCCTTTGGGTGACTGGCAAGCGCACATGACTCTTACCTGGGAGGTGTGGGTTCAATCCCCGCCTGAGCCCTCTTCACCTTGCCACGAACGTAGTTGTTTTTGGTTTTTTTGCTGTTATAAAATAGTCACGGTTCTACAGCCAAGCAGCATTACAATGTTGAACTGTTCGTATACAGCGTGCAGCCAAACACCAGGCTGAAGCAGAGGCTCCTCTGACAGCTGTGGAGCTGCAGCTCAACCCAAGAGTGTCTGGCTGCAGAGCTGTTTTTTTCATACAACCTTTATTTAACCAGATAAAAGTCCATTGAGATCAGGATCTCTTTCGCAAGGGTGACCTGGCCAAAAAGGTCAGCAGCACGAGCCATAACAGCAGTACATGTCAACATAGATTACAAAGAGTAACAGACAGAACTCAACTGTGTTTTTACTGCAGCTTTCATCTCATTTCATTCTGACACATTTCATATTTTCTCTCTTCACAGACTTTATGATTGTTTTCTCTCAGAGAGTCACTGTGAAGTCGTGGCCTCAGCTCTTAAGTCCAACCCCTCCCACCTGACAGAACTGGACCTGAGTAACAAAAACCTGAGTGATTCAGCAGTAAAGGTTCTGTGCGCTGGACTGGAGAGTCCAAACTGTAGACTGGAGACTCTGAGGTGAGTTCACTGACTGGACCTGTCAAATGTGTGAAGTTCAGTTTGAAGCAGCAACTGACTGTGACTCCATGTTACTGCAGCTGGTAGAAGGTGAAGGGTCAGAGGTCACTCAGAGGTCAGTGTGATGATGATGATGATGATGATGATGATGATGATGATGATGATGATGATGATGATGATGATGATGATGATGATGATGATGATGATGATGATGATGATGAGCTGCTCTCAGATGAAGCTGCTAACAGAACAGCTGGATCAGCCACTGTAGCTGAAGCTGAGCAGATGTGATGTAGATCTGAGTTTTCCCTCTTTGCTTGGTTCAGGGTCAAAGGTCAAAGGTCAAAGCAGCTTCCCAGTGTGAGAGGTCAGGTTAAAGTCCTGTAGCTCAGAGAACAGTGTTGGTTTGATGATCCCACTGTGGAGACACTGAGGCTCATGAACATCAACACTGGGCTCCACAGGAAGGAAGCTTCAGCTCATGGTCACATGACATTAAAGGAGTTTACTTCCTGTCCACAGTGTGTGTGAAGCAGCCTCTGGTCACATGACTCCAGTGTCAGTGAGGGGTCAGAGGTCAGCTTCAGACAGTGGACAGTGTCTCCTGAGCCACTGTGACTGTGTCCACAGCCTCTGGAGCTGAAGCTCCATCCAGCTTCAGCTCCTCAGCTGCTCTCTGCCAGTGGAGCTGTGAGGAAGAGACCACTTCACAGTCAGTGTGGACAGCAGGAAGCAGCTGGGACACAGCAGCTCTCCGTCTACCTGACAGGAGCCTGAAGCTCGGCCTTCAGCAGCATCTGGTCTGATGTGGATCGGCTGTGGATCCGGGTCCTTTCAATGTGTTTGTGCTGCAGCGTCTCAGTGAAGATCACACTCGTTCTTCTCCATCATCAGTGAGGTCAGCTGAACACCTGTCAGGTGTTGGTGCAGGAGGCTCTGGACGTTAGCTGAAGGTCACCTGGTTGTTTCTGCAGGTCTCAGTAGCTCCGGTGGTGGACTGAGGCCCAGCACTCGTCCTCCTCCAGGTCCCAACAGAACCAGAACCAGAACAGGGACCAGTTCTTCCTCCTGGAGACGCCACAGTCCACTGTCGCTTCGTTTGTTTACGTCGTGAGTCAGAGAGTCACAGAGACTGAACAGAGAGCGAGGATGAAGGATCTGATGAGGGATTCATGGTCCACAGAACCAGAACCAGAACCAGAACCAGCTGTCAGGATCAGACCGAGGCCAACAGGTGTTGATCAGATATTGATTGTACATGGACAGACTGAGCTGAGGTCAGCAGCAGCTGATGAATCTGTGCTGACATGTGGATGATGTGTAGAAGGCCACATGATGAAGATCCACCAGAACAGCTTCTCATCATCACTATCAACTGGTTTAACTCTTTCAACACCAAACGGATGAAAATGAAATAAATGAATTTGTTTCTTTTTTGAAACGTTCAGTTCAAAAAGTGAACGAGCCATCTCAGAGCAGCTTTACTGAACAAACACTTTATGAAACAAGAAGACAGGAAGTGACTGAATTTCTGCTGTAAAAACTTTATTTACAAAGAAACAGAACAATCTGCATCATAGCAGCTGTTCACCTTTGTGTGAAAATACAGTGAAGAAAAATCAAAGTCTGTGTTAATGTGCAGCTCTTCTGCTCTAGACCACATGTTCTGATCCACATCACACCTCACATCTTCCTCATCGTCCTGCTGCTCGTCTTCCTCTCCTTCATCTTCCTATTGGTCATGTGACTAAAGAGTCTCAACACCTGAGGATGTTTCCTGGATGAAGCAGCTGATTGATCTGTTACACAACTTCAATCAGAGTTTGTCAACAACAATGGAAAGACAAACTCATCAGTGTGTTTCAGTCCCAGTGTGAACTGCTGTTCACTTCAGCTTCAGTTTACAACCAGAGGTTTTCTGTTCTGACAAACAGTGAAAGAAACTCAACATGGAGCTGTTCAAATCTGTTGTTTGGTCTTTGTTTATGGGGGTATTTTTGTCTCATATACGTATATCTGTAAATGCACAGAGGGTGATCTACAAATGTTCCTTGGTTTGCACACGTGTTATCCACAAATACACATTTCTAATTCGTAACTTGTATTTTGGTTTTTACAAATACATGTGAATTTGTAAATATATTGGGTATTTGTAAATATGTAATTTTCCATTTGTAAAAACAAAAAAGCCATTTGTAAAACTAAAAATTCTGTTTGTGAAGTGTGATTCAAGAAGATGATCCAAGGTACATTTTGTAGATCACCCTCTGTGCATTTACAGATGTATATGAGACAAAAATACCACCATATTTGTTGAGCTTAAACATTTTTATATGTTTGAAATTTGTGTCAAAAGAACAAGAAACATGTTGATTGTTCAGTCAACACAGAGTGATGTGATGTTGTGTTCACTGACTTAAGAGTTTTGGAAATGTGGCGACAGAAGTGAAAAAAAGGTTCAGCACTGTAAAAAAAAACAAAAAAAAAAAACACTTCTACTTTTTTTCTTTATTCAGATTGGAGAACTGCTGGTTGTCAGAGATCAGCTGTTCATCTCTGGGCTCAGCTCTGAAGTCCAACCCCTCCCACCTGAGACACCTGGACATGAGCATCAACAACCTGCAGGATTCAGACCTGAAGGATCTGAGTGGTTTTCTGGAGAGTCCAGACTGTAGACTGGAGACTCTGAGGTCAGTGCACTGACTGTTACTGTTGTAGATCTTAGATCTTTGATCCACAACTGAACCTGATTGATCTTCACTCAGAACTTGAATCATTGACTTTTATGTCATGAATGAAGGACGTTTGAAATAGTTGTTGTCTCATTTTTCCACTTGTTCTTCTCTCACACTGACAATGACTCTTCACTTCACTCCATAGTCATCAACAATCAAATCACTTCGAGTGTGTGTGTGTGTGTGTGTGTGTGTGTGTGTGTGTGTGTGTGTGTGTGTGGGGTACAGTCCACACAGCCTGATGTGATGTTGTGTTCATTGACTTAAGAGTTTTAATGTGAAAAAAGGTTCAGAGACAAAAAACAAATTCTTCTTTTATTCTTTATTCAGATTGGACCACTGCAGTTTGTCAGAGATCAGCTGTTCTTCTCTGGGCTCAGCTCTGAAGTCCAACCCCTCCCACCTGAGAGAACTGGACCTGAGTGGAAACGACCTGCAGGATTCAGACCTGAAGGATCTGAGTGGTTTTCTGGAGAGTCCAGACTGTAGACTGGAGACTCTGAGGTCAGACGAATGTGATGTGAAAGTTGTGTTGACACTGAGCTGCAGACATGAGGCTGATGTTATACTGATCCACACTGAGGGTCGTCATGGTGACGGCTGTTTTCTTCTTCTCTGCTTTTAGTCCAGTCAACTACAGAAACACATGTAATGTGTCAGACAATAACTGATCTATAATCAATAGCTGGTGGCTCCTCCTTTTTCCTGAGGCTCTGTGGTGTTTGTAGTGAAACATTCAAAGCCAACATCCCATAATAAGCAGGTGTGTGTGTGCTGGTCTGTAACGCCCACCAATGTAATAATGCCCACAAATGTAATAAACCACAAAGGTTATAAAAATATGCAGCTTTTAATGTAATAATCCTGCAAACGTAAAATTTTCCACAAACGTAATAGCCGCTGCCTACTACAAACGTAAGACGCGATTTCCCACAAATGTAATAACTACTACGTTTGCGGAGATTTATTACGTTTGTGGGGAAGTGAAAATCTTCAATTTTAAATGTAATAAAATGTAATGACACAATGAATAATAGTCGTTGTGTTGGTTGTTGTTTGATTGTTGTTGTTTATATCTACTAATAGCCTACTCACTGTGCGAAATCCAGCTGCTGACTCTCCGCTCCACGATCACGGAGAGCCCACCCCGCACGCAGCAGTTCTCTCTCTCTCTCTCTCTCTCTCTCCGCTGTCTGCAGGAAAATTGAATTAAATTAATAAACCTTTAGATGCCTATTTAGACTGATAAGTGTTGTGTTTACAAATGAGCAATCAATCAAACCATTTTTTTCTTTAAACCAGGCTATCTCCCTCTGTCAATCACAATCTGTGTCCTCTGTCAGTATCAGCCATGATAGGATCATGGAACGCCCACCCTCCACCTTGTACCTATCACAATCAATCCTAAGCAAATGTTTATTATAGAAGCAAAAGGAAATGCGCAATAGTAAACCATATGCATTAGGTTCTCATGTCAGCTGCCAATCTGCAGGGACGGCGCGTGTCATAACAAAAATCTACACAAGCAGGAAAGCTGCTGGAAAAAAAGAAGAGGCATCCCCCCCCCCCCCCCTCTCTCTCTGGCAGTGACACGCTGTCATTCATTAAACCAGCACTAAGTAACTTTTCAACCTTCATAAAATATTTTCATAACTTTTGTGATGATACATCGACTTACAACAAGTTGAATGACACCTCTGTCGTGGTCTGAGGGGGTCTGTATCATTATGGTCTGTATCTCTTTCTCTGGCACTAAGCAGCTTTGAGGAGCATGGTAGGAACCCGGCTCTCACTTTACTTTCACTTTCACTTTTGCGAGTCACAACAAGGAGGGAACAGGCAAAACTGCACTTTAGCAATGGATTATGTTTGTGTTTTCACTTTGAAATGATCCACTGGAAACAGAAACTTAGTTTTGATGTCTTCTGTTAATTTTAATGCAGGATATTTACAGGGCTTCACGCTAGTGCTCATGGGAAATGGAGTCTTCCTTCAGGCAAAACACTACCGCTTTGGTCCACAGGCGCCGCCAAACTCAACCAAAACTGAAAGTTCTTTAGTACTGCTTTAATTTCAGCGGACAGCGCGCTTGATCATATTTCAGCACTACTAAGACAAAATATCAGCAGTTCACTCTTTACCGATAAATCCATGGCACTGTCCATATAGTTATGAGGCAGAAAGAGAACTCAACACTGCCTTCTCCCGAAGTAGAACAATATTATATAAATAAAAGACAACGTTTCGAGCGACTGGCTCTTCATCGTATTTGACTCCGTACAGCAACAATATAATAATAATAATAATAATAATGTGCCCCAAGACCCCCTACAGTGGTTCAGTTTGCAAGTAGGTATGTGTTTTAAATAGATAGCCTGGATAGTTTTACGCATGCTTCTGTGCGTTTAGCTTGCCAGACGCACACAGGCATACAACAACCACTTGATGCAGTTTAGTTAATTTTTTTAGTTAATTTTCGTTTCTTTTGGATTTTTGTGCGTATTATGGAGCCGTTTTGGTCCATGTTTGTAAGTCTTTTTTCTAAAGATGCAACAAGCGAGGTCGGAGTGTGTGAATGAAAACCACCACGGTCTGCTCCCCTTTCATGTATCGCCTCCTTCGGATGCCGAGACTTTGTGTTTATTTTATATTACATCATGTCAAACAAGAGATTACAGTTTACGGGGCGCGTTTGAGCCGCGGACTCACGGTGCCACTGAGACGAGAGGAGATTGACACCAGGTCTGAGCCTCTGATCAGCAGGTTTGGTTTTCAGCCAGGAGCCTTCACTCTCCCTGTAACAAGCTACAAGTCATTTGTCATTACAATTAGTCCCAAGCTGTTTAAAAAATGAAACATAAGGTAAATATCCTGCATATTTTCTCCTTTCTGTGCTCCTCTGACCAGATGGCGTCCATAGCGGTGTGTTGGCAACGATTTTCATAGAAATAACAATAAAACACACACGCATGACATTATGAAAGTGGTTGTGATTTTTTTGGGCTAAAATGGGGGACAACAGAGCTACTTTGACAGCTCAGGTGAGCCAGGTGGAGAGCGTAACTATATAGCGCGTCCTTTATTTTCTTAATTTATTTTTTAAATAGGGCACCGTCCTTACAGGTGAAGTATAAGCACACAGACGTTCCGCTTTTTGGGGTTCTTATGTGATTCAGAATGAATACAATTGACCCTTTGCGTAAGCCCCGCCGCCTTGGTTACTGTTGCTACGCCGGGCAAGCTTTCACTCCCAGCCATGCTCCTGGCAGTATTTGGTATCGATTTCAAAGGAAATATCAGAACATTTCTGGATAAACTGTTCTGAGATAATAGAGAGAAGAAGTCACAAAGATCATTCAGAGTTTTCAGTGACGTGACTCGCGCACATACAGCTTTGGCTGCTGTTTTTTTTCTCCTACCGCTGTATCAGTCAGTGAAAGCAGTCCCTGCCTGGAGGATCCCTCGCCTAAAAGCCCAGGTAAAAGCCCTAAAAGTACAGCTGTCATTTCGGATGTGAACATATGGTTATCCCCGTATTTACACTTGCTCAAGTCGAAAAAAAGTCTGCTCGTATCTGAACATCTCTATATTGCTGCTGCCGCCGCCGCCGCCGCCGCCGTAGTAGCAGCAGCAGCAACAACATCCTTCTCTACAAACAAATGTTTTTCGTCCTAGTCTCAAAATGTGTCCACAAAAGCAAACATAATGACTCACTGCCGAAAGCTTGCCAGGCCTATAGTTACGGTTGCTAACGTAGGATTGGACAATAGCCGTTTGTGGGAGGAGTTGGCGAAGGGTCAATTCCATCTTTAATATAGGCTATACACCCTAGTGTACATCCCAGCTGGCCAGCTCGATGGGAGGACTGGGTGGTAGACTGGTCCATGGGAAGGGAGGGGAGGCCGGTCTAACAGCAGGAGAAAGGGTGGGAAGGGGGGTGATGCAGGCGGCGGCTGGTGCAGAGAGATGGAGCTCCGGTGGATCTGCAGAAACACAGAGAGAGCGTGAGACACCAAGGCCAAACTACAAAGTACAACAGAAAGTGACAGTTCAAAAATATACTGAGGAGAGGAGAGAAGGGGAGAGGAGAGGAGAGGAGAGGAGAGGAGAGGAGAGGAGGGGAAAGGAGAGGGCTCTGTGTAACCAGATGTGTCCCCAGCAGTCTAAGCCTATCCACCACTTTATTTTCCCATGATCCATTGCGTCACACCACAACGGAAGTTGGTTTTCAACTTCCGTTTCACTCCGTAGTAGCATTCTAGCGAGCGGCTAACTGGTAGCGTTAGCGGCTAACTAGTAGCATTAGCCACTGGTGTAGGCACCAAATGTGGGGGCTCCGGGCTGCCAAAACCGTTTTGACTAAGTCTGATGTTTGTTAAGTCTATAAAACGAATTATTGAACAAACATTACTATTTCTGTGTGCACATTTTTGTAATTAGTCATGGTTATCGTAGTTGTTAGCTTTGCTGCTGCTGACAGCTAACAGCAGCAGCTAAGCTAACATCAGGACGTCAGCTGTTAAAAACCTCCCGTTGTCGGACACGACATGAAACTACTCCAGTTAGCTCAGACATGTTGGAACTAGGATATCCGCTGGAGAAAATATTTTTTTCATGGGCCATTTATTGAGTTATTTAAGACACTGCTAACGGCTAACAGCTAACGGTTAGCCCAGATAATCTTTCCATGGAGTGTCATGGCGACACCCAGCGCCATTCTCCGGAAAGTGGTGGATAGCAGCGTAGCTATAAAATGGTTCAGAGCTACCTGAACCAGGCCTAACTACACTCAAAAAAGTTTGACCATTGTCTACTTAAAAAAATTAAGGCAACAAAGTGACAATTAATATAATTGAATAGAATTTAATTACTTCAACTTTGATTAAAAACTATTGATTTAATTAAGTACATTTAAACAAAACTATTGAATAAATATTTACTAGGTATCTGAAGAAAATTAAGTTAGATTTACCAAATATCTGTGATAAAGTGATTTAGATTTACTAATTAATTAGGTGGAATTGATTTAGATTTACTAAATATGTGGATGATAATGCTTTATATTCACTAATTTTATGTATGAAATTGAAGCTATCTTTCTAAATATTTGGTTAAGAATGATTTGGATTAAATAAATGAAATAAGTTATATCAACTTATAATTGGTACCACATGACTTAAAATCTATTTAATGTTATTAATTGTCACTTTGTTGCCATAATTTATTTATGTTGAATCTACTCAATACCATGTCTTCTTGTTGCAAGAATTTACTGAAAGTCGGTTAACAAATTACCATGTAGGAAAACAGCAGGTAAACATTTATTTATGCAGCTTTGTTTACATACACATTTTACAATTTTTCAAAAAGATTTCTTTTTGGTAAAATGCAAAAATACAAAGACATAGAGAGGAAGGCAGTATAGAAAAACAGACATAATGTATACAATAAGGATATGTATGCTGACAATTATTATGTATTTTGATCAAAGCTAATTCTCAAGTGGTCTCATGTTCACAAGGAAAGATCAGAGAGATCTATAAATGTAAATATAAAGTGCAGAATGACCTTTGACCTCTGCCCATAACTTGTTGCTGTTGCATGCACAGAAGGACTTTTGGGTGTGATTCACGGTACGTTTTTTTAAACTGCAAAAGCCTTCAAAATGTTTAAATAAAAGCTGAAATTATAAAAAAGGCAAATATGTTTTTTAACAATTAAAAGAAATCAAAACATCCCTGTGCTGACTGGCTCAAGTCTGGGATAAAGGTCATGTACTTTTGCTTGGTTCTTCATTAACTAAAGTGGCACCCAAATCATTATGTCCAAACCAAATTCCTCCATTAACATCCCATGCAACACAGCAACAAGTTATGCCAATATTGAGTCCTTAAAATTATAACCCTCCCCTCAAATGACTATGACAAACTAGAACTGCAGCACTGAAACTCAGGCAAAGCATTGAAGTAAACCATTTGACAGTGACTTAACAATTACATACAGACCATCCACAATCTTTGAAACATCAACAACTACATCAGATAAAACAGACGTATATGTATATTTCCAAATTTTCTGGAGCTATGAGGCCTGCAAGCAGAGTGATAAAATATTTCTGGAGAACAACAACCACTTGTATGTCTGCCTATGTGAAAGTGGACTGTGTTTCTGAAAGGCTTCAGAAGTGTACCTGAGCTCCTTGGGATAGGCAAGATTCACTATGTGTCAAGCCAATGAGCATGGCACAAGCCTTTGGAAAGTTACCCAGAGCTGTTAGGACCTTTGTTCCGATGTCCTCAGGTCTTCTGACAGATTAGTTTGGATGCTGTTGATTTTCATCGCTTGCCACACTGTCTTCATCCTACGTATAATAACAAGAACATTTTGTATTTTAGACTGTACAGCAGAGAGACAGAGACAGACTTCTTTACATATTAAAATGTATTTTCAACTTACATCATACTCTTTAAGGAGCTGAATCCCCAGGGTACAACATCGGACAATAACAATGTCTCTGGTTATGTTGATGGTAGGAGCCTGAAATAACATACAAATGTCTGAAATTAAAAAGTTATGCATACAGTCACAGGCTAACATGTCCTCCTGTAGATTTAATATAAATATAAATTTAAAAAATATATGGTCAAAGTTACAATACCTTCAGTAGGATAGTCTGCCACCTCAGTCCCATGATCCCGCCCTTTGAATGGTGGAGGTTCAGAAGAGAGTATTCATCCAGCTTGGACATGTGATTCTGTGAAACTCATCCTGAATATGAACGACAAATGATGTAGCCTGTAAACCATTTTTGATCTTGAAAATACCCAAAAACATGACATATGAGATGACGATAACTTATTTTATATCAAATAGTTGACAAATCACAATTGCAATACATAGCCTACAGTGGTCTTGAATTGCTGATTATGCGTGCATCTAAGAAATGCATAGCTTTAAGTCATTTGGATAAATTGATATTCTCTTTGACTGCCAGCCATTCTCACAGCAGCTTCCTCCAGCTTGCCAGGCATTTTCCAGCTTTTTGACTGATTTCCGTAGACCCACCATAATATTATGTACTGTTACTACATACACATTCAACCCATCAAAGGAAAGAAGAGGGTCTCTAGTTTCCAGCAAAAAAACCTGTTTGTTTCTATCTTGTTCCAGTCTTGTGAAATTGACGGTTGAATATAGGTTAGTTTAGCCCAAAATGCCATTTTGGCACCAAAATCTTGAGAAAAAGAGGTTTTTGTGTCGGCTGTCATTTTCAGGTGAACCAGTACAATTGGCTCCTTTATATTTTGCTTTAGTGACGCCTCAACATCTGTACAGTTGTTCTCTTGTAAACAACAACTAAATCAACACTGACAAATGACTTTTGATGACAAAAGACAAAATATTTAGCTACTGACACACACTACTGCAGCCTTTTTTCTTTCTTTTCTTTGAGTTACAACTTTTTCTTTCCTTTTTTTTAGTGTGTGTGCGTACGTGACGTGTGCGTGTGCATACGTGTGTGCATACGTGTGTGTGTGTGTGTGTGTGTGCGTGCGTGTGTGTCTGTGTGTGTGTGTGTGTGCGCGCGCGCGCGCGCGCGGATCAGTTCGACAGGTTTTTGTAGCCGAAACACGGCGCTTTAGATCAGATCCAGCTTCCTCTGGTCAGCAGGCAGCGGTCTCACTCACTCTCTCTGTCTCACACACATCTACACACACACAGCCGACAGCTCTGGCTGACGCCCCCTGAACTCACAGCCACAGACATGTGCGCTCACAACAGAGTACAGACACTCCCACCACGTTTACCTCTCGTCACGTTCGCCGGCGCCGTCCGTTCCTCATCCACACTACTGTAGATCGCGGGGTTTTCAAGCTGCTATCCGAGTGATTTCTCGCAAAATCTGGCGACTTTCCAAACGCTCTTGACGACTAACGACGAGCGATCGACGGGGTTGTTGTTACTAACGTTTGTGCTTTGTATCACGGAGCTGCACGGAGCTTCGACGAGCTGCCGAGCCGCCATGAGCCCCGCCGCCGCCCCCTAAGCTCTCACCGGCGGCCAGAGTGTCACGGAGCGGCGCCGCTGCAGTCAGACACCCGCACCGCTCCGTGAGGGGGGGGGGAATACGCTATATTTTTTACATCTCTCAATCCAAATGTGTTTTTCTGCACTTTATTTTGATGATACAAGTCTGATCTTCACAGAGGAGTAGGGCAAGACATTCAGCATGGCGTTGCCATTAAAAAAACGCTAAGACGAGTTATCTCGTCTTTGGCAGACTACGCTTGGATTCGCTAAGACGAGATAACTCGTCTTTGGCAGTGAAAGAGTTAAGCACAGACTCAGAGGGGGTGATACATGAAAATAAACTAAACGAGTAATAAAAGTTTACACTTACTTTTCTATGTACAGTAAGGTCCATAATTATTTGGATGGCAATCATAACATATGTTTTCTGTTCCTCAGGCCCTGGAGGGGGATAAAAAACAACATGTTTGTTTTTATGTCTGCTTGTGATAGACTGCCACACGGTCATCACCTATTCACATGATAACAGGATAATAATATAATTTTGTGACCAGAATTTTTCGTGCCAATAAAAAAATTTATAAAATACATTTAAAAGGCGAGTCTTGGCATGGCCATAGTAGGAAAAAACATTTTGCGACTGGGTAATTTGGTGCGGATGTAACACACAAGCCTCTATCAAAAAATATCAGAGCATGACGCCCTGTAAACATAATGCCAGACAAAGTGATTAAATAGAAAGAAAGACTGAAAAAATGCTGCAGTGTTTACACGTGTCGCAGCTACCGATACCCCCCACCCCAGTACAGTAGGCTACAGTACAACCGACACAGGGTGCAATAAATAAACTCTTATTTACTCACTCCTCAAAAAACGTGTGCCTTCTCGCTCGACCGTTAGCGTCTTTAGGGGGTAAAAGCGGGGGAGGGGTGAAGCGCCGATTTTGAATCGCGATATTAAACTTAATACAATGCTGTTAAACTTGTTAGATAACTTGCGGTAATGCAAAACAGTGTTCAACTGCTGGAGCAACGTAGTAATAAAGTGTATTTATTGAAGCTTCTTACCTTGAGCAGATGACAAGACGGTGTTGGCTGTGGCAGACTTGTTGGTGTGGTGCCTCAGGCGGAAGTGTAGCTACGGCGATTAACACCAAAGAGTTCCCATTGAGTAGAATTTATTAATTTTTCGACTTTGTTGACTTTACTGATAAAATATAATTAAATCTTACTCAGTGATTTTGAGCTGATATTATTCAAACAAAAATGAGTAAAATGCAATTGATAAATAGTTCAAATTTGATTAAATCAACATAATAATATACCAAACTGCACAAAGTCATTTTTTTCATGTATAGGTTACTAGTTTTTATTTTATAAATATTAATTTAGCCCAGTCACACTTTTTAGAGTGTAAATAGTGGGGTAGATAAGCTCATATATGGAAGGAATTGTGCGTTTTAATGACTAAAGCATGAAACTTTCAGCATTTCATCTACATACCCCAAGGTTTAATTTCAGACGTGGAACCACTTTGGTGGCTGACCTTTAGGGGTCTTTAGGGGTCTTTTCCCACATTATTCCCCATTGGAAACCTATGAAAATCTGGGAAGTAAATCATTACCAATACATTTCTTCACCATTGTGTTTAGGAAGGTGTGTAATATCATGTAATAAAATGTTGAAATTCAACTCCAGTGGGAAACCCCCTAAAAAACTACTCAAAGTTGGGGTACCCGTGCAGATTTTGCGAAAATTCCGTGATGTTAAATTTGGCCTTAAATATCTTGTGAGGGGTCAAACTAGAGGTTTTTCATGATTCTGAGTTGATCGCAAACATTAGTTTTTCAGCCAAAACACTCGTTGGTGGAAAAAAACAGCCACACCCACTTTTCCTGCTCATCGGAACCCCCCCCCCCCACCACCAATAGAATGTATTGCAGAGAAGCCATTCCTTAGCATGGCAGAGGTTGTGTCACATAATACTACTAAATACTCAATAATATAACGTATATTCTGTAGCCTTTTTTCTTGTACAACGTTATACAGACGATGAAGTAGAGAAAGTGTCCCTGAGATGTTTAGGTCCAAACACAATGACCTCAGTTTTATCTGAATTAAGTGGCAAGAAGTTAGAGAACATCCAGGATCTAATGTCTTTCAGACAGTCTTGCAGATTGATGAGGCGGCTTCTGTCATCTGGCTCCATGGACAAGTAGAGTTGCATGTCATCCGCATAACAGTGAAAATTGATTGAGTGCTTCCGGATGATGCCACCTAATGGGAGCATGTAAAGAATGAAGAGGATTGGCCCTAAGACTGAACCCTGCGGTACACTATATGTAACTCTGCTATACTCTGAGTGGTCGTTATTAACATTAACAAATTGAAACCTGTCAGATAAGTATGACTTAAACCATTTTAGGGCAGGTCCTTTAATCCCAATTTCATGATCTAGTCTCTGCAGCAGGATGCTGTGGTCGATGGTGTCGAATGCAGCACCAAAAGTACAAGTACAGAGATGAGACCTCTGTCTGAAGCTATAAGAAGATCATTAGAGATTATTAGTAGATATAAACAACAACACTCAAACAACAACCAACACAACGACTATTATTCATTGCGTTATTACATTTTATTACATTTAAAATTGAAGATTTTCACTTCCCCACAAACGTATTAAATATCTGCAAACGTAAGAGTTATTACATTTGTGGGAAATCGCGTATTACGTTTGTAGTAGGCAGCGGCTATTGCGTTTGTGGAAAATTTATTACGTTTGCAGGATTATTACATTAAAAGCTGCATATTTTTATAACGTTTGTGGTTTATTACGTTTGTGGGCATTATTACATTGGCGGGCGTTACACTGGTCAGCAAGTTTTTGTCTCTGAGCTTCTTTCAACATGTTTCTATATGTTTGTTGTCATGGCAACAGAGTTCGACATCACATGTTTGTTGTATTTCAGTATTTATTTTTCACACAACACACATGATATTTATAGACAGTAGACAAGGAAGGAAGCAATTGTGTGGAGCGCCAGGTCTCCCAAGAAGCTATATAAAGCTTATGGCAGGAGCCTGAAACGTAATACTAACATAGGCCTGTGCATATTCTCATTTGTCCAGGTCATAATATCTCCAAGGAATTTTAAGTCGAAAGCAACTGGACTTGGTTATTTGTCTAGGAAGAAGTTTCAACTCTCATCCAAGAGGCTTCATCAGTTCATGTAGTATCTGACCAGGCTGAGACTGGTCCAACTATCTGGTGTGGAGACCCAGGTATTTAACCTCTGGGAGGGGATTTCACAAGGCTGATGATGTCTTGGAGCACAAAAGGGAACCAGTGACATCATCACCAGATAGTTGGACCAGTCTCAGCCTGGTCAGATGCGTACATGAACTGATGAAGCCTCTTGGATGAGAGGTGAAACGTCTTCCTAGACAAATAACCGAGTCCAGTTGCTTTCGACTTAAAATTCCTTTGAAATTCTAACGTAATATAGCCTGACAAGCCAGACTATATCATTAACATGTCTAGGCTGGCAACGACCAGTAGACCTCGGCTCAATCCAGGGGGCAGGATGAAGGCTGTCTTTCAAACTGCCTCTGCAACAATAGGGTAGCGCTACGACCAATCAGAGCAAAGAGCAGGATGACGTTAACCTGACAAGCCAATTAAAATGTATGTCGTCATGGCGTTAAGCCCGCCCAACGACTCTCTAAACAGATAGAGCGCTGTGATTGGTGAACACAACCGGTGTTCGAGACTCAAAAAGTTCCTATGGCTCATTTCTAGACCGACCTATGGAGCAAATATATTTGCTGCTGCTAGGGTGCAGCTAGATTTCTAGGCTAAACGTAATACATATTCATACATATTTGAAATCATGATAGAATACAAGACAAAACATAACTCATATAGAATACACGTAGACAATGAGACAATACATAGTACAAAAGAAAACATAACATACAGTCACAGGACAGATCGTAACTCAAAATAGACATCAAACAGACATACCCAGATTACGATGATATATATGAGTTGAGAAGTTGCACCTCTAACCTTTTCTTGAAGACTGAGATGGATTTGGCTGATTTCAAGCTCTCATCCAGCCCATTCCAGATCAGCGGCCCCCTGGTGGTGATACATTGGCTAGTGCGCTTTAGACGTCTATTTAGACAGTTTAGGATTCAGATTATGGATAACTTGGTAAATCATTGTTGCATTCTGATGGATGTTGAATTCTGTGAGCCTCAAGAGGTTAAGACTATGGAAGAGTGGACGTGTGGGAGTGTTAAACCCGGAGCGAGATATGGCACGTATTATTTTCTTTTGTAAATTTTCTAATTTTCTAAGATAGCGAGGCAAAGTGTTACACCGTATTGCATTGCAGTAAAGTAAATGACAACAGAGTTCAGCCTCACATGTTTGTTGTCTTTAAAACTTGAGCGTCGTCAGTAAATCACCGCTGATCAATGTGGCTGCTGAACATGAGTTCGTATGGATGGAGCCACAGGTGGAGCTGACAGGTGAAGAGGTGGAGTCACTGCATCTGTGTTGAAGCAGCAGCAGCTTCTCATGAATATTAAAGGAATAGTTCACCCAAAATTCAAATTTCAGTCATTATCTACTCACCCCAGGGCAGTTGCTAGGAATTCTGGGCCCCCTGAAAGAATATCGGTGTGGGCCCCTCTACCGTATTCATTGCCACCTTCGATTTTCTTGTTTTTCAGTGTTCTTGATGGTGTCTGGTGTAATACATCCAATTTGTTTCCTTTTTTACGATTAACGACTTAACAAGTCACAGTATTATTATGTAAATTATGTATTATAAGTTGTCTATTCTATTACACCTCTGATTGCAAATACATTTTCAATTAACCCCTCAACAAATAGGTAGTGGGTATTTTATTGTATTTAACAATCAAGCACTGATATGCAAAAAAACAAAGTGTCCTGGCTCAAGAAGTCTACAGGTAAATATGTAGCATTTAACTCAAATATATATTTAAACCATTTTTAAACCATTCCAAATGTTTTACTTTGTTGTTGTCAGCTATTATGGTGTATTTTATTTTATATTGCTATGAAAACAAACAACAAAAACAAATCTTTGAACATTGAACTTTTTTGTATTTAGGCTATTCAAATGTCACGCCATAACACATTTTATAAGACCACATTGAACAGATCATGATAACGTAACTGACCTTCGTCAGATACTCATAATCACTGAGTGGTACTTGAATGCGTCATAATATTTTTTCAATATTTTTTTATTATTTTTTATTTATTTATTATTTTTTCATATTCAATGCAATCTCTGAGTGGGCGCACTGTCAGTGCCAGTGACAGTGTGAAACAAACACACACACTGTAGTAGCCTCCAAATTAGTAACGTTTAGTTATAGCTACTCTAGGAACCGTCGCTCTACAATCAACTGCCGACTTTTTTCTTTTTTTTTTTAATGAACTGGCGACTTGTTCAGAGTGTGGCACGGCCAGGTGACAGCTAACGTAGGCTCCAGTCTGCGCCCCGCCAAAGCTAATGTTACAAACATTGAATGAACAAGTAGGCAAATTGATTCAGCCACCCTCTGCAGTTTTACTCTCACCATTCTTAGTAAAAAAGTTTTTGATATCCTGGGCCCCTGCTCTGCTGCTCCAACTCCTGGCCTCCTTCTCAACTCTTTTCTGGTGTCCAGACTTATGCTTTTTGGGGGCCATCCTAACCCTGCTGGAGTTCGCTCGCGCTCACTTTTTCCGAGGAGGAAGAACGAACCGCTGTGTGGACCAAACCATTTTTTAAGAAGGGGTCAGGGGGGTTATTGAAATGATTAAAATTAAAATATCGTATGACTTGTGGCTTTGTTTTAATTCGGATTCATTATGTGTATGCATATATTAGTTGTATATATTAGTTTAGTGTATGCATAATAATTTTGTCATAGAGGATACTGGGGGCTGTATGCGGGCCCCAGCGGGCTGTGGGCCCTTATAATTGTCATCACCTTTCCCCCCTATACGACGGCGCTGACTCACCCTCATGTAGACTCTCATGTAGAGAGAAGGGTTGGGAGAGTCCTCCGTGGCTTCTCTGAGTTACAGCGGGGCTCTGTGCAGCACTGCATGTCCATATGACGGTTGCGAACGGAGCTCACTTTTCTTCGTCCAAAAAGACACACCAAAAAACATCCAAATTAGGGTTGTATATCTCCACCACTGAGGCCGATTCGATACGCATCTTGATACGCTGCCACTGATACGATACATTAACGATACACTGAAGCTCCTGACGATACGATGCGATACGATTCACTCCTGTTCACGATGCGATGCGATTCAAATGCGATTTGATAACGATATGACTTAATTACAAAGAGATTCGGTTCGATATGATGTTTGATACAGTTGTGATATGAGAGTTTCTTCCCACATCAAGTTTATTACCTCAATACCATTCTGCTTTACTCTCTATATCAATTTGAGGGATGTATATTTGGTTAATTTTTTACAGGGAAAACCAATAAATCATATTTGAAAGGTACAGTTAGAGGAAATAAATGGTAGAAATGAAATCCAGCTTAATCATATGGGCTAGTCTTGTGTGGTGGCACCTCTGCAGTTTGGTCTTTTGCTATATTATAATAATAACTTTATTTATATAGCACCTTTAAAAACACAAGTTTACAAAGTGCTTCACAAAACAACTTAAAAGAGACAGTCACAGATGTTTGGTTGTGCACAGGACATTTCAGTGTGAAGAGTCTGTGTTTTATAGTCTCCAGCCAGTGCTCACAAAGCTCAGGTGAGTCATACTACTAGCCCTGCTAGCTCTGTCCCAGATGCTAACCGCTACCGCTAACTAGCGGTTAGCATCCGCGGCTACCACCGCTTCCCAGCTCACTACAACCAGAGCCACTACCACGGCCCTCCTCCTAGTTACAGCCGCTGTCGGCCGAGTATTGACCCGTCGCTTCACTCGGACTGTTTACTTTTCTTGGCGGCTCTGACTACAGCTGCCGCTGCTGCTGCTGCTGCTGTTATCTGTCAGGGGCAGGAGGCTGCACGGCTTCCGCGGTGGTGCATTCAGGTTGCCTCGGAAAATGAAATGATCGATTTAACCATGGAATTTACCGATGTAGAAGGCTAGAAGAGATGCATCGCAAATTCAACCATAAATTATGTCCGATGTAGCCTGAATCTACCGGTGCAGTCGCATCGCACACGTTTATATCGGACCACCGATATGAATCGGTGAATCTCCACATCCCTAATCCAAATACCTCCACACAGCTCGTCTGTAATGTCCCTCTTGTATTGAAGCCCCAACATGAGAAATTGTCCCAGCTCCCAGCTCTGCTCTTCCTGGTTCGTCCAAATCTCGCGTGATTTGCGCCGGCCAGACACAGGCAGAGCACTGAACTGAGACACTGGGAGCTTCCGCTACAAACAAGCTTAAAATATAGACTTATTTCACTTTTTTCGGAACAATTTCTCATGTTGCGGCTTCAATACAAGAGGGACATTACAGACGAGCAGTATGGAGGTGTTTGGATGTTTTTTGGTGTGTCTTTTTGGACTAAGAAAAGTGAGCCCCATTCGCAACCGTCATATGGACATACAGTGCTGCACAGAGCCCCGCTGTAACTCAGAGAAGGCACGGAGGACTCTGGAACTTCTCCCAGCCCTTAGTCGACATGAGGGTGAGTAGATAATGAGTGAAATTTGAATTTTGGGTGAACTATCCCTTTAATGAGCTGTTTTCTCTCTATTTGACTGTTTAACCTGCTTCCTGTTGCTTCAGCTCCACTCGGGGGACAGTGGCAGGTGGGGAGTTTGACTGGGGCGGTACACCTGTCAAACGGTAACGCAGGTGTCCTAAGGCGAGCTCAGGGAGGACAGAAACCTCCCATGGAGCAGAAGGGTAAAAGCTCGCTTGATCTTGATTTTCAGTATGAATACAGACTGTGAAAGCGGGGCCTCACGATCCCTCTGACTTTTTGGGTTTTAAGCAGGAGGTATCAGAAAAGCTACCACAGGGATAACTGACTTGTGGCGGCCAAGCGTTCATAGCGACCTCGCTTTTTGATCCTTCGATGTCGGCTCTTCCTATCATTGTGAAGCAGAATTCACCAAGCGTTGGATTGTTCACCCATTAATAGGGAACGTGAGCTGGGTTTAGACCATCTTGAGACAGGTTAGTTTTACCCTACTGATGATGTGTTGTTGCAATAGTAATCCTGCTCAGTACAAGAGGAACCGCAGGTTCAGACATTTGGTGTATGTGCTTGGCTGAGGAGCCAATGGTGCGAAGCTACCATCTGTGGGATTATGACTGAACGCCTCTAAGTCAGAATCCCGCCTACGTAACGATACCGTAGCGCTGCGGATCTTCGGTTGATATTTGAAAAATTGCCTACAGTGCATGAAAACGTTTGACTGTAAACAGTACTGTAAGCGTTCATGTATACAGATCAAATAAGATTCATTTTTGATTGTTTTCAATCAGATTGAGGAAAACACTGCATGTAAACACAGCTAAAGAGTCACAGAGACTGAAAACAGAGCGAGGATGAAGGATCTGATGAGGGATTTATGGTCCACAGAACCAGAACCAGCTGTCAGGATCAGACTGAGGCCAACAGGTATCGATCAGATACCTGAGGCCAGCAGTAGCTGATGAATCTGTGCTGACATGTGGATGATGTGTAGAAGGCCACATGATGAAGATCCACCAGAAATTACCGTCACTATCAACTGGTTAAAAGAACTGAAAAAAGGTTCAGAGACTGACCAGGCTCAGACTGGAACAGACTCTGTAAAAAAAAAAAACCTCTATCTTCTTATTTTATTCTTTATTCAGATTGGAGAACTGCAGTTTGTCAGAGATCAGCTGTTCTTCTCTGGTCTCAGCTCTTAAGTCCAACCCCTCCCACCTGAGACACCTGGACCTGAGCTGGAACGACCTGCAGGATTCAGGAGTGAAGGATCTGAGTGTTTTTCTGGAGAGTCCGGACTGTAGACTGGAGACTCTGAGGTCAGTTCACTGACTGTTACTGTTGTAGATCTTAGATCTTTGATCCACCACTGAACCCCACCAGGTTAAATCGCTTTAACGGTTTATTATATGATAGAAACACACCATCTTCCAATAAATAACTAATAGAGCTTACACCTGAACTCACTTAAAAGGAGCATTACTGCTTCAACACAAACAATCCTCCCGCTGATGAATAGACACATGGTCCCAGAGTGAAATCAGTGGCTCACTTTACTCCGTTCACTTGAGGCCACAGTAGGCGGCACGGTGGCACAGTGGTTAGCACTGTTGCCTCACAGCAAGAAGGTCCTGGGTTCGAATCCCCGGCCGCCCAGGTCCTTTCTGTGTGGAGTTTGCATGTTCTCCCCGTGTCTGCGTGGGTTTCCTCCGGGTGCTAAAAAAAACATGCCAGCTATCAGTCAGTGCCCCTGACCAAAAGCACTGGCTCATAATCCCTGGGCGCTGCACCGTGGCCGCCCACTGCTCCTCAGGGATGGGTTAAATGCAGAGAAAGAATTTCACTGTACTAGCTGTATATGTGACAAATAAAGTACCTTTACCTTTACAGTTTCCTTCGATGAACTTCTCTGCTGCTGCAGAGCTGAAGCTCATGTTTCTCCCTCTACATTTAAAGTGAACCTGACGTTGAGTTCATGTTTCACTGGCCTGAAAACGTTCCTCTTCTGGTCCAACTCCTGCGACATGTCTGGAAACATCTATAGACAAACGGTATTTTTGTCCCATTCAGATCCTCTCTTTCCTTCATCTGTGCTGATCACCGTGTCCCTGGTCGACTGCCTCAGGAAGTGGATCACAACCGGTCTCAGGGACTGATCCATATTCTGCATTATCTGTGCCAGTTGCCTGTGCAGCCATTCCCTCTAATTCCTCATTTCAACACCGAGCCCATCTGAAATGATCTTCTGAACACTATCAGACAGAGTCCCGTCAGTACCAAAGGTCTGCTTTGGTTCAGAGCCTCCATGTGTTGATCCTTCCTCCCCCTGTCACTCAGCAGCTGCTCCCACGGCATCAATAATCAATAGTCTGGTCACTTTAGGTGTGTGTGTGTGTGTGTGTGTGTATTCTGTCCTCAGTGTGTGTGTGTGTCTGTACACACATCGACGGATAGCGAACAAGAGAAACTCAGAGACTGGAGTAACGTTGAATGGTCTTTACTGATGTCTTCATTCTTCATTCTTAATTTAGTAAAACTGAAATTATACAAAAGGATAATTACTAATGACTGGATTGTTACTAAAATAACATAATATATTCACAGACATGATCGTGCAGATAGCTGTAAGTCCACTGTTGATTTAGCATTAGCAACATTTACGGAAATAAACTAAACATTTATGTAACATATCCAAATGCACTACATGAATACCTATGTAACAACAGAATTAACTGAAAATGTGAACACAACTCACGAGTGATAATTTTCCTAGGCACAAACAGCAGCACAGTGTCATGTGACTAAATTTACCTATCAGAACAAAGGCTGGAATTAAACATGAACCAATGAGCTTCTCTTCAACACCAG
Source organism: Trachurus japonicus (assembly GCF_045865225.1). Lineage (NCBI taxonomy): Eukaryota > Metazoa > Chordata > Actinopteri > Carangiformes > Carangidae > Trachurus > Trachurus japonicus. The sequence goes on along the minus strand of NW_028219925.1, from coordinate 24,840 downwards.
TAGGGGAAGAAAAAGCAATACGACTACAGTCAATTTATTTAACAATAATTTTTTTTAGACAATAATTCCATAAAACACACACACACACACACACACACACACACACACACACACACACACACACACACACACACACACACACACACACACACACACACACACACACACACACTTACTTAAGATGACCCCTCCCCCAAATACAAAGAAAGAAAATCACTTAACTAAACAAGTCATAAATCAGGGTTTAATTAATTAACCCCTATTTTCTTACAAAACCAAACTAATAAAAAAAGAAAGAAAACTATCAAATATCCCACAGCAAAGAAACAAACAAACAAAATCAAGGAGAATCTCAAGAGTACCTTGCTGCAGTCAATATGGCCGACACGAGCGGCGCCATACATCCAATCCATACCGGAAGTCTCAAGCGGAAGTTAGTTAAACACCGCTCCGAGGCGAGCTACAACAATAAAAGCACGTACGTTTCAATCCATACCGGAAGTCTCAAGCGTAAGTTAGTTAAACACCGCTCCGAGGCGAGCTACAACAATAAAAGCACGTACGTTTCAATCCATACCGGAAGTCTCAAGCGGAAGTTAGTTAAACACCGCTCCGAGGCGAGCTACAACAATAAAAGCACGTACGTTTACACATAATTATGGATTCTTTTTGCAGTTACATGTTTATCGTAACGGTATAATTGACTAGGTAATTAACTTTGCAAGTTTATAGGCTACTGTAAAACTCAGAAGTTAGAAGTCCACTAATCACTAAATATAATGTTAACTTTTCATGGATTAATAACTTCTTCTATAACTTCTAACGTTCAACGTTAACATAAAAATATGGTTGTGTGGTGGGTTCACTCACGCACACTCTCTCTAGCTCCCAATAGGACTGAATAATATAAATATTGAATAGACTGAATTCTCATTAAATAAACCTAGGATTAATAAAATGAGAATTTACAATATCAAATTAATTGACCACTTTCAAATTAGTCAGTAGTTGCAACATGCACACCACACAGTCATACTTTGACATTAATATTTTAATTATTGGGGAGGTAGAAAAATAGAAGACACAAATAATTGGTGGTACCAGACATTATGCACTGATCATGATCCTTCCTGTCAGGTAAGATGTGACCGAGGAGATAAAGGCCAGTTTGGGGAACTGTGCTGTCTTAAGGAGGCTCAGATTTCTTGACATCTGTAGTACAATCAGTCTGTGATAGCAAGTGTGTTCTTTTATGCTGCAGTCTGCTGGGGAGTAGGGATCTTCAGGGATGAGTAGGAGCATCATGGACAACATGATGGCCCTGGACATGTGTTCCTGCAACAGAGCAGGCATTTCCTGGGTCTACAAATGTATTCATCATCAGGTTTAGCTATCAAATGAATGCAATAATTACATTTTCCCATTTTCAGTCCTCTGTTAATCTTTCTGGAATCAAACAAAACACAATATTGCACTTTCATACTGGCAATAATAACTTGACTTGAGTTATTTTTTGTAAACAATGCCTTTATTACAAAACAGAACAAACAAACAGAACAAACAGGGGTCGCCAGGCCATCCTGCTTTGTTGGGGGCACAGTATCTGGTGGTGGTGGGGCTTAAAACAGGCTCCCACTGGCCAACACAACCTCAGCCTTCAGCCTGGTGAGGCCTTCCTCCACGAGGATTCTGATCAAAATCTGAAAAATAGTAACATGATCCAATCATACAGTAACCTTATGATGCTGTAAAGAGTGTTCTCTTTGTTTTTATGCTTTCCAAAGGAATAAAATTGAACACCCAATAATTTCCTCACAATTCCCATGCAAGCTCGATTGACATTCTTACCTCTGGGAGCATAACATCAAAGACAAAATCGAGGAGGTGGATATCCCCTTTTTTTATCTGTTCCCCCACGCCCGTGACCTCCTCAATGACTCGAAGGACCTCAAAGATCTATTAAAAACAAAAACACAAAGTAAACAAATTAACCGTTGTTACCTCTGAACACACATACATGAGCTAAGCTAAGCTATTTGAATTTGAATTTGAATTTTTATTTTTGCACAAGTTCAAAGAATACAACATAAAACATGGTAGATAACAATAAGACAGTGCAGGGAGAGGCAAAAAGCCACAAAGGGCTTATTTTTAAGCCTCCACCTTATATTACAGTTTAATGTGAAAAAACACAAAATAACATGAAGCAAAAAAATTAATTAAAAAAAATAGAATAATGACTGACAACAATAAAAGCTAAGCTAAGCTAAGCTAATAGCTCGGACAAGAAAAAACAACCTTCACGAGACGTGTCACTCAGTTATTCCACGCATCGCATTTGTAAAAAGCACGAATTACATCCTAAAGATAATACCACACTCGTGGAATGGTAATTAAAAAACTATTTTTCTTACCGTTCGTTGAACCGCTCTGTCTACACGAAAGATGGTGGATTTTATGGACTTCTTCCTTCTTCTACACTTTTGGTGCATTACCGCCACCTTCTGTCCTGGAGTGTGAACCAGACTGCACGAAGAACTAACTTCCGCTTGGGACTTCCGGTATGGATTGGATGTATGGCGCCGCCCGTGTCCGCCATATTGACTGCAGTTGAGTCCCTCTCGAGAATCTTGAGCTTATCAAAACTGATAAGCCAAAGTTAACATGCAGAGCAAACAAAACGTTAAACTCATATAATATATAATCACTAACTAACCAAACCCAAACCAACATGCAAAGCAACCCCAAAAACGTCAAAGAAAACAAAATAATCAAACCCACAAAAACATGCAAAGCAAAGCAAATGTTAAGCAAAGGAAACAGTCATGTTGCCACTAAAAATCAGTCCATACACATTTCAGAAATGCACACTAATACCGTGCAAGGTGAAGACGGTGACAGTACCGTTAGGGTACAGGATTGATACAGCCACGATGCACCCAACAGCCACACAAAACAGTTGATAGCAAAACAGCAGCCGGCCTACAGCAGCGTGAGACGGGGGTGTGTCAGTGCGGGCAGAGACGACCGCATACCTGTTAACCCAGTCATAAAACAAACATATTAGGGACTGATCAATCAGTATTAGCTTGGCATCATCACGTCTACATACTGTCAGATGTCGAATGAGCATCACAAAGGCGAGGAAGAGAAGCGATTGGTGCCACAGCGGCACATTTACTAATGTGGCCGAACAGCTGATCTTGGTCACAGCTGATTACCCCCTCCGTCTGCTGCAGCACACGGGATAGCTACAGGGAGGAACCTCCAAGGAAAGGGCTCTCGGTGCACAACCACCCACTTTTAAAGACAGTGCCCCCAGTGTAGATAGGCTGAGACAGCTGAGATGACTGCACTAATTCAGGCAGAGTGTGGCTACAGTCCCATACTGCCACACAGGCAAAAATCATAAAGAACAAGTTCTTATTTGCAATGATGGCCTGACAAAGAGCACAAGCTTCTTAAAGGGAGGGGGTCAACCTTTGAGCCAGTTCAGTCCTGAATCAGAGAGTTGTAGTCAGTGTTTAGTCCAACAGGTATTGATCAGATATTGATTGTATATTGACAGACTGATCTGAGGTCAGCAGCTGCTGATGAATCTGTGCTGACATGTGGATGATGTGTAGAAGGCCATGATGAAGATCCACGACACATCTGATCAATCATCAATCATTCAATCTTCTTCTTTTGTTCTTTATTCAGATTGTGGAACTGCAGTTTGTCAGAGATCAGCTGTTCTTCTCTGGTCTCAGCTCTGAAGTCCAACCCCTCCCACCTGAGACACCTGGACCTGAGCTGGAACAAGAACCTGCAGGATTCAGATGTGAAGTATTTGAGGGGTTTTCTGGAGAGTCCAGACTGTAGACTGGAGACTCTGAGGTCAGTTCACTGACTGTTACTGTTGTAGATCTGAGATTTTTGATCCACAACTGAACCTGATTGATCTTCACTCAGAACTTGAATCATTGACTTTGATGTCATGAATGAAGGACGTTTGAAATAGTTGTCTCATGTTTCCACTTGTTCTTCTCTCACACTGACAATGATTCTTTGTGTGTGTGTGTGTGTGTGTGCGTGCATGCGTGCATGTTCGTGCGCGTGTGTGTGTGGAACTGACTGTCAAATTGTTATTGCCATGTTTGTCGCTACAGGACTACAGATGGAAATTAGCGGGTCCGCTAAATCTGGTGCAGCCATCTTTTTATTGTCTCAATAACTAATGTCACTGCACACTGTCCTTTTTAAATAAATAAATAAATTGTACAGTCCACATAGACTGATGTGATGTTGTGTTCACTGACTTAAGAGTTTTGGAAATGTAAAAAAGTTTCAGAGACGGTGACGTAGCTAACTTGGTCATGCAGATGGGGCGAGACCTTGTAATGACCCTAATGTGCTATACAAATGTAGTCTAGTACATTATTATTATTATTATTATTATTACTACTATTTTGACACTGTACAGAGTCAAAGATACTAGTTTACATGGTAAACAATGCTATTTCACTATAGTCAGTGAAAAAGGAAAAAGGTCATGCACATCCGAAATGCAGCCAGTTGCTGGGTAGTCAAAGTCAAACAAGGCAGAAACAGAACTTGCAACACTGTCTTCTCCGAAAGTAGAATTATTTTGGACAATGCAAACCCGATCCTGTATAACACTTTCACACTCTGAGAAAAACATTTTTCCGGCACATGTATGTTCTGCACATATTACAACTTGCAATAAACTTATGAAACGTGTTTTCCTCCTCACCACTACCACTGTCATCATTGTCATCGTGAACGCTAATGTTAGCATGAGCAACATGTATCCCTCTTACATTGCTAGTAGAAGGGCAAGTGTGCAGCTGGGCAGATATCGAGGGCTGAGTTGACTAACTGAGTTCATCATCCTTTGTTTCTCCTTCATCTTTTGCCATTCCGACTTGTTTTTCCCCATTTTAGCAATAGCCTACTACCACTACTAGCAGCATTGTCTGCAAACGTCCCAACTTCGATCAAATCAAATGTACAGTTGCCTAGGCAACCTGCGAATCAGACAGTGATATTGACAGGGGCAGTATATGGCCCGTTTTCAAAATAAAAGCATAGTCTGCCTCTGTGTCTGTGAGCGTTTTACTGCCTGTAGGCCTGTGTGACTGTGTCTTGCTTTATATGTCGGCACTAGGAATTTCAAGTCCACAGTAGCCTAGTGCAGAAATATGACAGAGCATGATGGCACCCGTGAGAGAGTGAGTGAGTGCGCTGTCTGCTGTCAGGGATGGCGCTGACCCCCCACCCCCCGGCTACGCTACAGTTCAGAGACTCTGTAAAAAACAAACAAACTCTTCTTCTTTTATTCTTTATTCAGATTGGATGGCTGCAGTTTGTCAGAGATCAGCTGTTCTTCTCTGGTCTCAGCTCTGAAGTCCAACCCCTCCCACCTGAGACACCTGGACCTGAGCAGAAACGACCTGCAGGATTCAGGAGTGAAGGATCTGAGTGGTTTTCTGGAGAGTCCAGACTGGAGACTGGAGACTCTGAGGTCAGTTCACTGACTGTTACTGTTGTAGATCTTAGATTTTACACATAAAACACAAGAACACACTTACACAATTCACCAAATCACTACGACACTGACACATGTCGTCTTCACCAGAAACATTTAGTCATAAAAACACTGACAGCTGATGGAGTTACACAATACACAAACTGAAGCACTTTACATGTGTCAGCTCTTTTACAACACACACTTCACTGTGTTGATCGTTAATCCCTTAATTAACATTAGTTAGTATATTATTAAGCATTACTATATAAACTAATGTGTTAATTAATGCTAAGTAATGCATACATAACTATAACTTATTACATTATTCAACTTTTAATTTATTAATTTACTTTGAGTAGTAAACATTAATTAACTGCTTACTATTAGGCTACATTAATTAATGTTTCCTAACCCTAAGTAATACATAATAATGATTGTTAATATATCTGTAAACAGTAAGTTAGTACATTATTAATGCTTAATAATGTACTAACTAATGTTAATTATGGAACCCTTATTGTAAAGTGTTCCCTTTGTTTCTTTTTTGAAACGTTCAGAACAAAAAGTGAACGACCCATCTCAGAGCAGCTTTACAGAGTGAACACTTTATGAAACAAAAAGACAGGAAGTCACAGAATTTCTGCTGTAAAAACTTTATTTACAGAGAAACAGGACAATCTGGATCATAGCTGCTGTTCACTTTTTTGTAATTAGCAAATGTACTAATACGGAAATTTGGCTGTTGGTCTGATGATGTGAAGGTGACTCTGTTTAAAGCTTATTGCATTCCGCTGTACACTGCACATCTGTGGTCAAATTACAAAAAAACGAGCTTTCGGAAATTACAAGTGGCATATAGTGACTCTTTGAGAATATTGTTAAAATGGCCCAGATGGACCAACGTCACCGAAATGTTTGTGACTGCCCGAGTCAACACTCTTCAGTCTGTCTTAGAAATATCATATAAGTTAATTTGTCATCTGAACAACTCAGAAAATCAGATTGTGATGGAACTGACAAACGTTGCATTTAGTGCCACATGTTACACATCACTGCTCTGGAAACACTGGTATAAGTGTATTTTAATAAGGGACTGCTAGACTACCCCGTATGTCGTTGTTGTTGTCATTGTGGGCGTTGTTGTTGTCTTGTTGTTGTTATTGTTGATGTTGCTGTCATTGTTGTTGGTATTGTCGCTGTTTGTATTGTTCTTCTCCTGCCTTGTCTTGTCTTGTAACTGGACCCAGAGTCTGTATCAATAAATTATTGATCTGTCTGTCTGTCTGTCTGTCTGTCTGTCTGTCTGTCTGTCTGTCTGTCTGTCTGTCTGTCTGTCTGTCTGTCTGTCTGTCTGTCTGTCTGTCTGTCTGTCTGTCTGTCTGTCTGTCTGTCTGTCTTTTATTTTTTATTCAGATTGGACCACTGCAGTTTGTCAGAGACCAGCTGTTCTTCTCTGGTCTCAGCTCTGAAGCCCAACCCCTCCGACCTGAGAGAACTGGATCTGAGCTCCAACAACCTGCAAGATTCAGGAGTGAAGGATCTGAGTGGTTTTCTGGAGAGTCCAGAGTGTAGACTGGAGACTCTGAGGTCAGTTCACTGACTGTTACTGTTGTAGATCTCAGATCTTTGATCCACAACTGAACCTGATTGATCTTCACTCAGAACGTGAATCATTGACTTTGATGTCATGAATGAAGGACGTTTGAAGTAGTTGTTGTGTCATGTTTCCACTTGTTCTTGTTCTTCCACTTCTTCTCTCACATGACTCTTCATTTCACTCTATGTCATCAATAATCTGGTCACTTCAGGTGTGTGTGTGTGTGTGTGTGTGTGTGTGTGTGTGTGTGTGTGTGTGTGTGTGTGTGTGTGTGTGTGTGTGTGTGTGTGTGTGTGTGTGTTAATTGTACAGTCCACACAGACTGATGTGATGTTGTGTTCACTGACTTTAGAGTTTTCATGTGAAAAAAGGTTCAGAGACACTGTAAAAAATAAACTCTTCTTCTTTTATTCTTTATTCAGATTGGGCAGTTGCAGTTTGTCAGAGATCAGCTGTTCTTCTCTGGTCTCAGCTCTGAAGTCCAACCCCTCCCACCTGAGAGAACTGGACCTGAGCTGGAACAACAAGCTACAGGATTCAGACCTGAAGGATCTTCGTGCTCTTGTGGAGAGTCCAGACTGTAGACTGGAGACTCTGAGGTCAGTAGAGGGATGGATCAGTCCATGCTGCTCTCATCTCTGTTGTCGTTCTCAGTGTAGATTATGTTGGCAGGTACTGTAGATATCCAGGAATGAGGCACCAATGACCTTTCTTCCTGCACTGCAGGGTTTTTCAGTCGGAGGTGGTTCAGTTTCTAAACCACACAGTGATGCAGCAGGTCAGAGTGTTCTCAGTGTCTCCTCAGTAGAAGGAACAATATGGTGTTGTTGGTCCAGGAGAGGTCCCCTGTTACGTGGACATAACGTTACACATCTGGTTTCATTAGTGACAGGTACATTAGACGTGGTATTCTTAGCTAGCTTCCTGTTACTGATGTTATCAATGAGTTTAAAATGTTGCTTTTACTAGTCAGCTAACTGCTAGCACTGCTGTAGTGTATCATGACACTGCTAGCATGTGATAATGGGCCAGTGGCTGAGGCTGTTATGTTTTATTGTGGACACTCAAGTTGACAATAACTAGTAGGCAGAGGTTGGTGTAGTAGCTATAAATTTTACTCAAGTAAGAGTATTTTTACTGTAAAATACTATTCCATCCATCCATCTTCTTCCGCTTTTCTGGGTCTGGGTCGCAGGGGCAGCAGTCTGAGCAGGGACGCCCAGAATTCCCTCTCACCAGACACTTCCTCCAGCTCTTCAGGGAGGATCCCAAGGCGTTCCCGGGCCAGCCGAATGACATAGTCATTCCAGCAAGTCCTGGGTCTTCCTCTGGGCCTCCTCCCAGTGGGACCTGCCCAGAACACCTCCCTAGAGAAGCATCCAGGAGTCATCGGGCCACCTCAGCTGGCTCCTCTCGATGTGGCGGGCAGGTCGCTCCCTTAGAGATAGGGTGAGGAGCTCTGTCACCTAGGGAGGTGTTCCAGGCATGTCCCACCGGGAGGAGGCCCAGAAGAAGACCCAGGCCCCCTGTGGAGGAAACTCATTCCAGCCGCTTATATCTGAGATCTTGTTCTTTCAGTCATAACCCCGAGTCATGACCCTACTGTAGGTGAGGGTAGTAGAAGTAAGTAAAAGTAAAACATAGCCATCCAAATATTTCCTTGACTAAGAGTAAGAAAGTAAAAAACTACTCAAGTAACTACTAATTTATTGGTTTAATAATCAGAGCGTTAAAGCAACCACATGTAGTTTGTAAAATAATGTTTTTAACTGACTGAAGTCGTAGAAAAATGGTTAATAGTGTGGCAAGGTGAAGAGGGCCCGGGCGGGGATTGAACCCACACCTCCCGGGTAATAGTCATGCGCACTTGCCAGTCACCCAAAGGGACATCCCCTTGGCCAAGTAGCCAGGGCGCATGATCACTTGGAGGCATAGGAACCGTCAACTGTCACAATAGGATGAATGGTGCTGCCACTGCAGCCTGAGTGGGGTCATGCTGGCTGAAATGGCACTATGTAACTTTCCTGTGCGGGTAGTTACACTGTGGTCCTGATACACCGCAGCTCAGCTGAGCTCCAGAGGCCCAGTTCAAGCCCAGTCTCCCTGCTCCTCTCACCCACACGAGTGCCTTGTGCTGGGCTGCATGGACGACCAACCTCCCCTCCAGAACTCACGAAGGGGAGGCTGGCTGGCCAGCTCTGGAGCTTCGCTTGGCACCGGCAACACACCTACACTTACTTACTTATATTTTACTTTATTACTATACTGGTAATGATGACAGCAACGTACTGGTACCAACGACGGCAATGCTGTTGGCAACAGCAACATCACCAGTACCAGCAACAAATTCAGGTAGGCTACTGTGTGTGTATATGGATATTCTCATTCATCCAGGTCATCGTTCTTTTCTGGGCAAATTGAATCGTAGGCAACTGGACTTGTATTTGTCTGGGAGGACGTTTTGCCCTTTATCCAAGGGGCTTCAAAAGTTCATCAATTAGCAGCTAGGCTACATGTTACAATGTTGAACTGTTCTTATACAAAGTGTAGCCAAACACCAGGCTGAGCAGAGGCTCTTCTGACCACTGTGGAGCTGCAGTTCAACCGGCTGGAGAGCCGTTGTTACAGCTGATCATACCGTATCTATGTCCCAGTACGTTGTCCTCTGATCTTCCTTCATGGGACCGCACTGTGTAACTGGGACATCCTGTAAGTCCTCCTGTGTAACTTTTTGCTTTGAAATATGACTGAGGGCACGAGTGGAAGTCTGCACGTGTGTTAAGAAAAACACACGATAGTAATAGATATTGTTATCAGTTAGCGGTTAGTTTGCGAACGTGTTTGTCCTCGGAGGCCACCGTCACTTTGCCGATGGGAGGGGTGAGCGAGTGAGCGCTGCAATCTAGAATCTGAATGCTGGATGTCACGGTTTAACCCCAATACTTCATACTGAGGCTTAACAATGAAAAAACATACTAAATTAAGGCAAATTCAGCCACAAAAAACATCCCTAAACTCTGTGTGTGTGTGTGTGTGTGTGTGTGTGTGTGTGTGTGTGTGTGTGTGTGTGTGTGTGTGTGTGTGTGTGTGTGTGTGCCTGAGCCCAGGAAGCCGAGCGTCCTGGATCGTCTGGAGGAGAGAGAGAGGCTTTGATTAGCTACAAAACTAGTCTCAGGGTCACAAGAGAGCAGAAAACACAATAGTCTGGCTATCACAAGTTACTACCGGGACTAGACGGCACAATCTGGCACTGATTGCACGGCAGCGTCTCCTCTTGTCACCTCTGGTGCACTAATTGCAGATGCGTCTCTGGTGTGTCGCTGTGATTGTGACCGGACCACAACACTTTCTCCGTTATTAGCCCTCACACACAGAGAGAGAGAGAGAGAGAAGCGCGCATGCATGACAGCATGACAACAGCAGTGCACGGTAAAAGCGAAACTCATACGCCGCACGAACACGTGGAATGATCCGGTCGCGCAGCTAAGAAAGTAGCTGCAGCAGCACGGTGTTTAGGAAGTTAAGCAGTGTTGAGGACAGGAGAGCCTGAGGAGCCCACAGTTTTTCTGACCGTGTTGTGACTGCATTGAGATCGTGTTGAAGACGTGTTTGAAGTGTGAGTGGACAGGTAGCCTATCCAAGGGCGCAGGCCCGGCTCTAGCCATTTTGGTGCCCTAGGCGAGATTACTCCCAGGCGCCCCCCCCACCCGCCCACCCACCCACCCACCCAACAATGATCAATAATGATTATAATGATAACGTACATGTAGCAGTGTATCTGTATGCCCCCTCTGACCCCGAGATACACAACTTGCACAACAATCAGTAAAATTTCATTGAGTAAATCCTGGGTGAGGACATGAAAAAAATGAGTCTCTCTACAGTCATGAGAATAACCTGTTGTGATGCTTGAAATGGGTATAAGTCTTAGCTTCACAAAAGCAGTGGAATATACTGTATGAATAAAGGCTAATAGATACTGTAAGTGTGGAAAACAAGTTAAAATGAAATTTTGTTAAATTGCTTTGTGAGCATAAATGTTATCTGTCATTCTATTTTCACCAAATGTCTCAAATGTAAAATAAAAGAAGCTAAATATTGACTTAACATTACATTTCAAACTTCATGAGATGTGTGTAGCCCTAAATGAGAAATTAGCTTTTTCTCTCCAAACAAAATATCAACTAAACAGACAAAAAACACAACATTTACAATATTTAACCTATATAATGTACCCTCCATGTGTTGTCACTGTGCTGCTGTTTGAGAGGTAAAATAAATGGTTTGAGAGCTCAGCAGGTCTGTGTACAGAGCTGGAGCTGTGGCCCTGCTGTCTAAGCAGGCTGAAGTCTCAACTCTCTTCTTTTTTTCAATATCTTCCTCATCAAACGAGTCAAAACTTTCAGCCTCTGAAGCGCCTTCATCCTCCTCCAACCCAACCCCTCCTCACTGCTTCTCTCTCTCCTAACGATTCTGCGGGTTCGAAGCGCTTCCCAGTTGTTCTTTTGATTGACAGGTCGTCAAGGGCGGCGTAAAATGACCGAAATATAAACAAAAACATATCGAGACGGTCGCGCAAACAAGCTGGCATTTGCGCCGACTTTGAGGATTAATGCAACCAAGTATCCACACATCTAATTAAAAATGTGGCGTTTCTAACAAGAAAACGGCTTGAAAGCATTCCCACTGCGACTTAGTAAGTAATGTTGGAACATAGGCCTATTATATTATTACTTTTTAACAGGTATTGCTTTGCATTTAAATTAATGTGGGATTATTTTTTGTATTAAGAAATAATAGTACCAAGTCAACTAGTTATAAAAAATAGTGAAAGTTACACTTTTTTTTTGTGGCGCTGGCGCCCCCTGGATGGACGGCGCCCTTAGCATTTGCCTATACAGCCTATGCCACGGGCCGGCCCTGCAAGGGCGTCAGTTTACTTTGAAAAGTGGTGGGGACAATGACCATATGCAGTATGGTCTAGAGTAGGCTTGGGCGGTATTACGGTAATACCGTATACTGCAGGTATTTAAAAATAGCAACGGTATCAGTTTCAATACCGTCATGAAAAAATGCAATGCACTTATACAGGAGATAAGGATTAAATATTAAATAAAAGTAATTTAATGTCTAAGATTGATTATATGTCCAGTAGCACTTATGTGTGGTTGAATTTTCAGTTAGTTTAGTATGTTTTAGCCTACTTTTACACCCCACCCCCCCACCCCCTCTCCGCTCCCCTGTCGGACACGTTCCGCCATAGTCACGCTCACTCACACACACATGTCACACAGCCAGATCGCTCTGCACACAGTTTATTAACTTGATTAGTTTCAACAAGTTGGTCGGGTTTTACCGTTATGCCCGTTTATCACCAATAAACACAGTGGTGCGGGACTCTGACTGCAGCGGGGACTATCATGTCTCTGCTCCGTGACACTGTGAGACAGACCGCCGGTGAGCCTGTGGGACGGGTCCTGCTAATCGTTGGAAACAGCAGTGATACGTCTCCAAACCAGAAACGTCTGGAATAACAACGGAAAAAGTCGCTCTTGACAAGAAAAAAAAAAAAGAAAAAAGGGACCGGACCTGCCGTGTCGTGTAAAAAAAAAAAAAACTGACAGCGAGTGCGTGTCAAGACTTCCTGTATCTGGCCCTTCAAAATAAAAGCCCTATAGCCTTTCATATACAGTTCGGTCATATTGATTTTGACTTAATTTTGACAAGACAGGGCTCCAAATGTTTTTTTGTTTTTTTTTCTGCGACCAATCGACCAATGAGATTTTGGTCTGCTAATGTTTAGCCCTAGTATTCAGTTTCTGATTGGTGAAGACACAAGCGAATGCCACTTACGTCATCATTTTTAATTAGTCACGGTAATACCGTATACCGTGGTAAAATGTGGAGGAAGTTTGACGGTATCAAAATTTGGATACCGCCCAAGCCTAGTCTAGAGTATGCACTAGATGCGAGTGGAGTCGTGTTTCGTCCGGGCTGTGAGAACTACTTTACTGTAATCGAAGCTACATTGTTGCGAGTTGGCTCCGGCAGAAGCTCTGCGCCGTGCACACTGTTTCAGCTACCTATTTTGTCATAGTTTATCAACATTTTTTCGTCATTCTTCATTAGGATAATGTTAGGCTAAGTTAATTTTGTGGTGGGGACAAAATTGTTCTTGACAAAAAGTAGTGGGGACATGACATCCCCAGCGTAAATGACGCCTATGAGCCTATCGTTAAATGCCCGTGGAAAATATAGGCTTTTTAATTTTTGTACATTGGCGAATAAACCTGTGAAACCAACCATCTTGGAAGACACACTTTTTTCTTGGTTTGGACAACATGCGTCAACCATAAGCTCCGGTGGAACTTTGTTAGAAAACCTACACAGATTTATCCTCTTAATTTCTCTTTAGTCCAGGCAGCGTTTTCGGGATGCCAAGTAGCCTACTCATTTTAATGTAACAACTGCCGATGAGAACCGGTGTCAAAAAGGAAAAAAAAAAAAATTTTATCACAGACTTCATGATCGATTACCATGGCAATGAACAAAGCTTCGAAGCTTTGATTTTTTTGGGGTCAATTCTAATTACTACCCACCTCTGAGGATACATGTAGGTAAAGCCAGGTTCAGACTACATGATTTTTTGTCTTTCACGATGGTCACCGTGTCAGATTAAACGATCACAGTGGCATAAATTCTTTCCGTGTCTTGGTCAGGAGACTGGCAACACTACAAGTATCACCCCTACCAATCATCGTTCATGAATGATCACGACCCTGCGTGAGTTCATGGGCCGTCGGGGAGGCATCACAACAAACTGTCACTCATGAATACTGTAGCGCTGTGTGTGATAGCAGTCTTTTGCTCAGACAGGAAAAATAACAGGAAGAGAAAATGATGGTGGAGTCGTTCCTGGGTCTGGTGAAGAGGACAGTCTGACTGTCTGTTCTTCATAGAGAACGTGTTCACCTCAAAACCTTTCACTTATATTGCGCACATGAAGCACATGTTCACTGTGTGTAAACAATGCATCGATTGTAACATGCTAGACTTTCTGTCGGTTGGGAAATGTGCCAGAAATTGTGTCAAAATCATCCTGAAATCGTGTCGTCTGAACCCGGCTTAAAAGTCAAATACAGAATGATGTGCAGCACCTGGAATATCAGGACAGCACTGATCAGATGCTGAATTTCCTGTGGTTCCACCGGCTTTACTTTTCTAGATCTGATTGATTAAGAGCCATCTCCTGTATTTTCTTTGATCTGATCTTTTAAAATCCACCTGGTCCAGATCAGATCATTCAGATCATTAGTAAACATGGTGACACCATGGCAAGGCAAGGCAATTTTATTTGCAGAGGTGGGGACTTGGACTCGAGACTTGAGACTTGACTTGAGTCCCGATTTTGATGACTTAAGACTTGCTTGATCAAATCAAAAAAAGACTTGGACTCGCTTGGGACTTGATGCCAAAGACTTGAGACTCTACTTGGACTTGAGAGCAAAGACTTGAGACTCTACTTGGACTTGAGAGCAAAGACTTGAATTCAATTCAAGTCAAGTCAAGTGTGTGGGGGAACACGACAATCCTGAGTCACCGTCTCCGCAGAATGTGACGTGAAATTGAATGTAACCAATAAAGAAGCGAGCTGACTGCAGCACACATGCATAACAAACCAGTGTGGCTAATGGCTCCATGGCTACCAAAGACGGTTTAATAGAGTATCTTTGATGGCTACCATCAACAGAGTACGTCAGATCACGTTTGATCACACAAGATTTCTGGCGTGTTACTGTACGTCAATTTTAAATAGCTTTATTGGCATGAGAAGGCAGTGCTTATATTGACAAAGCATATCACAATAGAATATAAATAAAAATAAACAGATGAATAAGTGACAGAACATTAACAATAAAATATAAACAACTTAACAATTGAGGCGGGGTCATGATCTTTATGTATCATTAATTATAATCGATTTGTTTGGGACTCAAAAATATCTTAGGACTTGGTTGGGACTCGAAACAAAAATGTTAGGACTTGCTTGGGACTCGAAACAAAAATCTTAGGACTTGGACCTAACTTGGGACTTGAGACTCTACTTGGACTTGCAACATAGGGACTTTCTCCCACCTCTGTTTATTTGTATAGCCCATTTTTACAAACAGTTTGTCTCAAAGGGCTTTACATAGCATTGTAACAACATCATCTGTCCTTAGATCCTCACATTGACTGAGGAAAAACTCCATGGAAAACCCTTTTAACAGGGAAAAATCGGAGAAACCTCAGGGTGAGCAACAGAGGAGGGATCCCTCACCCAGGATGGACTGACGTGCAATAGATGTTGTTACAGACAAGACAGTTTCAGTTTATGTCACAGAATGTGCGAAATATGGAAATGTTAGCAGGAGTTGATGAAGGCAGCCTCTGGTGGGTGGGCGGTGGGCAGGGAGAGTTGGCCAGCTCAATGGGGGGACTGGGTGGCAGACTGGTCCATGGGAAGGGAGGGCAGGCCGGTCTAACAGCAGGGGAAAGGGTGGGAGGGGGGGCGATGCAGGCTGGTGGTAACCTAGTTGAACATGAGACTTAAAGCAGTGGTTGATCCCAAAGGTCACTGACTAACACATAGTTTGGTTTAATAAAACAAACTCAAACAAAACCTGATTACTTCCCTCTGATTCTGTTGTGTTTGTTCCTACAGGATCGGTAGGGGCAAGGTGATTGAAGTTCCCAGAGACAAAACCTGTGAGTACTGAACCTCTGTCTCCTCCTCATCAGTCTGGCTGTGAAATGAATCTGGGCTCATTTCACCTCCAATAGTTTTATGAATTCCATATTGGTTTTTAAAACTTTTTTTTTTGGCTTGAATACAATAAATGAAACAAAGGACAAATGACAGGGTCATCATAGGCAAGAAGTGATATTTCAATTTCGATGTATGAATCTTTCATATCAGAAACTTTCCTTTGAACTCATCAATTGTCTTTATTTTCACTGACTATTTCCTGTGGCAAGGCAATTTTATTTGTATAGCCCGTTTTTACAAACCAAAGTCTACCCAGTTGATGTTGGCTGCAGAGGGTTTGTGAGCAGATAAACAATGAGGCTCCTGAAGGATCTGAGGATCTGAGGTCAAGCTCTGCGGCAGGCCATCAACTCCCTTTCCAGTGCTGCAGAGCAATCAAGTCGCTGGCTCTGTAAAATGTCGAGGCTGCAAGGCAGCAGCAGTAGCAGCTGAGTAAGCAGGAGATCCAGTGCAAAGGGCAGCACACCTGGGATGCTAGGTGGTGCTGATGAGCCCTCTGGACTGGAGGTGTTGGAGGCTAGTCATCAAAACACCAATGAAGGAGGATGCCCACCTGACGACGTCTAAGAAGCCTGCAATCCCCTGCACCCACCGAAGACCCTCTCCTGCAACGCGTGGGTTGGAGCCCCCGTACCTATCAGCATGAAGAACAATATTGTCTCAAGGGATTGTAACACTTAGTCTTTGAACTATCTTTGAACTGAATAGAACTATTGACAGATAGCAGCATGAACCACATGGTCGGGTAGAGATTATTTCTGACATATGATAAAGAGAAGAATAGCAAACACTGACTTCTGAGATGTTATTTGTTTCTTCTCTTTCAACAGGTGCCTCAAAGCTGAAGGTTTTGGTGGATGACACAAAGCCAATGGCCTCTGAGGACAACTCAAAGCCGAAGGTCTCTGTTGACAATGCAGAGCTGAAGACTTCTGAGGATGACTCAAAGCTGAAGGTTTTTGAGGATGATTCAAAGCTGAAGATTTTTGGGGATGACACAAAGCCAAAGGTCTCCGAGGACAAAGAAGAGCTGAAGGAATCTGAGGATGAGTCCAAGCTGAAGACCTCTGAGGATGGCTCAAAGGTGAAGGTCTCAGAGGATGACTCAAAGCTGAAGAGGTTTGATGAAGACAGCTTGCTTAAGGACAACGCAGAGCTGAAGGTGAGAGAAAAACATTGTATCCTGATTTTCCAGACAGACTTAAGGACTCAACAGAGGGGGGAAATATTCAAAGAATATCTCCTGTGCTGGTAACAACAATGAGATCTTTAGTATAGAAACAAACTCATAGTTTATATAGTTCAGTGGTTTCAGTCGGCACTAGACGAGTTGCATAGTAATAATAGTAAGTATAATAGTAATGTGTGTCCAGTGCTAGACTATGCAGTAGGAGTATGGGGATCCAAACAATACCCTAAATGTAAGGTTGTGCAAAATAGAGCCATGCGGTATTTACTTGGCGTACATAAATTCACACCGACTCTAGCTGTGATGGGAGATATGGGCTGGGAACTCAATGAGGTACGGTGGAGTGTACATATGGTGCGTTTATGGAATAGGATACTAGGATTAAGTCGTAACAGGATTGCAAGAAAAAAATGTGACACTCTGACTAATGGGGCATGGGATAGGGAAATATAGTATATGACATCTTGCTGAGAGCTGGATATGAAGACCGTTATTATAACAAAGAGAAAGCGGAGATCAACGTATTAAAAGAAATCATTTTCCAACAAAGTAAAGATAGATGGTGTCGTGGGGTCATCCTAGTGTCCTTCCTCTGCCCCCAGATTTATTGTAGTCAGTACACAAATGTCTCCACTAACAGGATTGCTACAAGATTTTACTACAACTACTTCATAGACTACCTTACCACTTATTACAAGTTACACAGTAAATTTCCACCACAATGGGCATTAGATATTTGGGGTAAACCAAAACTGCGTACTTACTGTGAAATAAAACATGTATTTGGCCCAGAAAATTATGTTTTGTATAATTTATCTAAAAAGAAAAGATCCCTGTGTGCTCAATTGAGAGCTGGTATACTTCGTCTTCATATTGAGACAGGCAGATATGTTGGCACAGCAGAAGACGATAGAATTTGTCATTTACGTGTCATCTCCCGAACCCCATCCACACAGCACATCACTCCTGTCCTTAAACAGCTTCACTGGCTTCCAGTCCACCTCCGCATCGACTACAAGATCTTGCTCCTCACATTTAAGGCCCTCCATAACCTTGCACCTCCATACCTCACCGATCTCCTCCGCACCTACACACCTTCCCGCTCACTCAGGACCTCCTCTGCTTCACTCCTCTCCACCCCTTCTGCCCACTTAACCACAATGGGACTAAGATCTTTCAGTTGCACTGCCCCCTGGCTCTGGAACACACTCCCACAGCACATCCGAACTATAACTACACTGTCAACTTTCAAACCACATCTCAAAACTCACCTGTTCAGACTGGCCTACCCCCCCTAACACAATGTTCACTGTTGCTGTATTGTTGCTATTTTATTATTGTTGTTGTTGTTGTTGTTGTTGTTTTTATTGTTGTTTTATTGCTTGTCTCATTGTTTTACTATTTGTACTTTTAGGGCCGGATTTACTAAAGGTTTGCGTGTATTAAAACGTGTGCAAACGTGATTGCACGCGCTAACACATGTGGAACCTGATCTACTAACCGGACGCACCGAGGATTGCGTCCCTCACACGGGCAGAATAGCACGTGCGATCCATTTAGCGTGTTTGCCTTGATGCATATGTAAATATGGGCGTTTCAGCCATAACGTGCAGAATACTGGGAGGAGTAGATGCAAATCGATTTATTAAGCGCGTGCAATGTGATTTACCAAACCAGGAAGAGATTGCGGTGGCTGTTTTTGCGTCTTTATTCACCACGTCTGAAAACCATGTACTAACTGATACAACTTTGTGAAAACGTATGCGTTTATTGATTTGATACCTGTCAGAGCCTCATGATCTTACATCTCTGCATTTCCTCACGTCTGGGTAATTCTCTAACAGTTTTTCAGCCGTGTTAAAAGTCATTTACGCGCCGTTACGCACGGGGCACGTCTGTCCTGCAGTGCGCTCCTCTCCTCTCCTCTCCTCTCCTCTCCTCTCCTCTCACCTGGCTGCTCAGCTCCGTCTCTCAGTCCCGGTCCCGGACTGAGACACGTCACCGCTGCCTTCACCCGTGTTTGATCCCTCTGGTCAGTGGTCAGAGCGTTTAGATCCGTGTGTCCCACCTGAGCTCTCTATTAATTAATCCACTGGATCATGGGCGGCACACACATATTACAGGTGTGTGATTGTCGCTGCAGCTGCTGCCTGTTAGTCACTATATGACGAGTTGGGCCCTGTAGCGATTTGTGTTTATTTATCTAAACAGAGCGCGAGAGAGATGAACACACATGCTGTCATTGTATGCATCGGATCAAATGTCATTCTGTCCCTTCGTCCGTCCAGCTCTCTGTCCACTCTCTCCATGGCGGAAACGATTACCACGCGCAAAACCTTCATTTACATATTGCGGTTTGCACGTGTTTTCATTTAGCGGGTTACTCTTAGTAGATCACCTGTTTTGCGTGCACTAACCACACTCGCAATATTATAGCGTGCGCAAACAATATAGCGCCCGCTATCTGGGATCTTAGTAAATCCGGCCCTTAATTGTTTTTATTGTAAGGCGACCTTGAGAGTCTTGAAAGGCGCCTATAAATAAAATGCATTATTATTATTATTATTATTATTATTTATGTGACATCCAAGAGGTGGAGAATGAAATTCATTTTGTGTTCTACTGTCCATTCTATGATTCTGTAAGACAAAAATTGTTTAGTAAGGTAGATCCAAATAACGAAATTGTGTGATTAGACGATGCTGAAAAGCTAAAACATCTTTTTCAGTTGAATATATTTGCATTTTCTTTATTTCTCGAAAAGGCTTGGGCAATGAGACGAAGAGCGATATATAGTCATTTAATGTGTCTTGTAATCCCATATGGGAATGGGCCACAGTGGTGGCATGACACGAAAAAAAAAAAATTAATTCATTCAGTAATCTATTCTATCCATGTTCTTCCACTTATCCAAGATTCCTCAACTCCTTCACTTGGGGCAGCAACTCACCCCAAACCAGAGAGCAGCAGTGTTTTCTGGCTGAAAACCAAAGCCTCAGATTTGGAGGTCCTGATTCTCATCCCTGTTTTCCTCTTCTGGGCTAAGCCTTGAGATCCTTCCCATGAATATCATGAACAAGATTGGTGATAAGGGACAACTTTGGTTAAGTCCAACTTCCACTTCAAATAAGTTTAGCTTTCTTCTGAGAATACAGATCTCACTCTTTGGTTGTACATGGACCGAATGGCTTGTAGCAACAAGCGTGTTACCTCATAGTCCTGGAGGACCCCCCACAGAGTGTCCAGGAGCACATGGTTGTAAGCCTTCTCCAAGTCCTCAACACACTTGTAGACTAGCTGAACTCGAGGGGATGAAGGGAATACAGAAAACTCACTCTGTCCACTGTGCCTCAGGTCACTCAGGACTGTGGAACAAATCCATTGTCTTCGCTCAACACAATATATTTTTAAATTGTAGTAAACCAGCTTACACTGTTTCTCTCTGAATTGCAGCAGTCAAGCTTCAAACCTGAACTGGAAACTAAATCTACACAAGTCTCATACAGGTAAACGCAATAAACTCAGTCAACACAGTTTTTGCCAAAGTACCTTCCTCTTCCTTCACAGCTTCTACCGAGCCACAGCAGACGTGTCCCTGCAGCGTTGGTCTCATGGTCGACTGTGTGAGGGAACATCAGCTGGATCAGCTCTCAGTCAGCTGAGTCAGGAGGAACACAATGTTTTAGCCAATGTTGAACCTTTTTCATCTCAGGGTCTGAGGTGGTCACTCTGCCTTCTGTGTCCCACAGGTTCAGGTGTCCTGGTCCAGGCCAGTTCCAGTGTTCTTCAACTGGAATGGTGTTTGTTGTGGCTCAGGAGGCGGAGCTGCTCTACAGGACTGTCCAATGGGATGAGAGCCTCCTCCACTCAGTTGGCAAGATGGCTGCAGGACCGCTGTTCAACATCCAGTGTCCTGAGGATGCCGTCCATCAGCTCCACCTCCCACATTGTGAAGCAAAGGATGGTGAGCAAGTGATTGTGTTAGAACAATGGTGGAGAACTAATGATGGACCGTCCAATTTATGTGTACATTTATTACATGACTATAATGTAAAATCAGGGCACTATCCTTCACCAGCCTCCTGATTAATTTCCTGATGTTGACAACAGTGACTGAAATGATCACTGCTGTTGTAACGAGGTTGTTGTCTCTGTGTTTCCACAGCTCTGCTCTGTGACGGTCTGCTGTCTGTCGCCCACATCACTGATGATGGAATGAGCTTCATCGAGCCACTGGAGGTCACAGACACTCATGTGATCATCTCAGTCCCTCATCTTTCTGCCTTTGGCCTGCTTAGCTGGTTGTGGAACAACAAGGAATCAGTTCACAGTCAAATTCTGCTGTTCCAACAACCAAACTTCGCAGAACTGAAGCAAAGCCTCAATGTGCATCTGCTGCCTAATAACGTCCCCCTGGAAGAGGTAAGGCTACAGACTGAAGTGTTAGAGATTCACTCTGCTTCACTTTCCAAATTCATCACTAACAGACCTGATGTCGTGAACTAACACCCGTGTCTCAGTGTCTCCTTGACACCACTTCAGCAAGTCTTACACAATCATTCAAAGATCAGTGTGAGCTCAGAAAGGACTCTCTCTGTCCTGTAAGTCCAGCCCCGTAGAACCAATCTGTCTGTTAAGGCTCAGGCCCGACTCTAATGAAATGATCTGATTGTTCTTCAGGTGAAGGCAAAGCATGACGACTGTGTGTTCATCAAGATGCCTTCTGAAAGCACACTCGTCAAAAATAAAACTTACACAGTTCAATGTCCACATGCCGACATAGTCCAACCTGAGGTGAGTGTTTCAGACTAAATCTGACATGATTCCTCAAACTGCTGTCACTCACCTGGAGACACTGACGCTGCTTTTCAGAAAAAAGACTTTCACCCGAACTATGGACCAAATTACCATCCAACGTTTCAGATCATCTTACCTTCAAGCACTAAGATTACCAACGTAGAGGTCCAAGACGAAACCAAGACAGCTGTGTGGAAGTGTCAAGTCCCTCTGCCAGGTAAAAGTCTACATCCGCCTGATGTAAACCTGACTGATGAGTGGTGTCTTTGTTCTTATTGGGCCTCAGATCATCTTCTGTTTATTCTGTGGTCTATTATTGTTGACAAGGGAGAGTCAAACTATAGTGGGAAACCGTTCAGAGTAGGACCAAGGAGATTTATGAAGGAGCTGAAAGGACCTTCAATAAAATAAGGACTAAAAATATTTATGCTCAGTCCTCCATCAGGTCCTGAATCAGTCATATCTGTTCTCCTTCAGGTGTTGCTCAGAAACTTCACCTTTTTTTCTTCAAGTATAGTATAGTATCTAAGTAGGCCACCAGATTTAGATTCAAACCATGGCCAGCTGCAGTGAGGACTGTAACATCTGCCTGTGGGGCACCTACTACTGAGCTGTACGGTGCCCCACACTTCAGTTTCTCCAAGTTCCTGTTGATGTGTCTGTAACTTGTGAGTCTGTCACATGTCTTCGTCCCAGAGTCAAAGCTCGTCACCTTAAAATAGAGTAAATAAACTAGAGCTGAAAATGCTCAGAAGTGGTGTTGGATGGACTTTACATTTGTGTTTGGCTTGGTGTGATCACTGGTGACTTCTGGGTTACTGCTGTAAGGACTTTCTACAGAGACCTGAACTGAGACGAGTAAACTGGACGAGACAGATTGTTTTTCATGAGCGGTTCCACCCCTACACTTGTTATTGAATTTGCCTCACAAGCACAGATTTTTTATTTTTTTTTGAACACAAGTATCTTTCTTGTTCACCTTCCAGGTCCTCGTCCAGAACCAACTCCAAGTGTCTCCGCTCCTTCTCCAAGTGTCTCAGCTCCCACTCCAAGTGTCTCAGCTCCCACTCCAAGTGTCTCAGAGGAAGAGAGGCTGTGGTCTGCTCGGACTGAGTTCATTCAGCGAGTGTCTGAAGAGAATCTTAAATGTCTGCTGGATAAACTCCTGGACTGTAGGGTAGTAACTGACCCTGAAATGGAGTCTGTTGCTGCGATAGCAAACAGGGCAGACCAAGCTCGAAAGGTGATTGACACCGTACGAAAAAAAGGAGAAAAGGCTAGTTCAGCTCTGATCAGAGTTCTGTGCGACATTGATCCCTGGCTGTCAACACAGCTGAAGCTGAGCTAGAAACAGTCTGTCAGCTGTTTGTGTCTGATACCAGAAGAAACTAAACGTAATTTATCGGCTCCACTTACCACTGTCTCCTACAAGAGCTCCTCTTCGCTTTCCTTCGGCTTCATTTGAAACTTGAATGATAACTTGGTGCATCATGTTGACGTTAGATGGGATCATGGGAATGACACGAGGCCCCTTTAAGGAGGTTTCCTACGGGGATGTCATTGCAAATCGCCTGTTGTTGTCAGAGGTAGTAATGTGCTACATTTACTTGAGTAACTTTTTTGATATACTGTACTTATTAGAGTAGTTTTAAAGCAGCATACTTTTGTTGAGTATATTTGTGAAGAAGAAGCGGTGCTTTTATTACGTTACATTGAGCTTCATCCTGCCTGCTACTTACAGTATTCTTATGCATCCAGTGCGCGATCTGTTTGTTTTTGTTTTGATGAAGATACTTCCAACAGAGGCTCTATCACATGACTGTGGTTCACCAATAAAATGTAGCCGCTAGCGATGTTTGACTTCATTTCACCAAGCAGACAGAGCCAGGCAGCCACATTGACCACACCACGGTAAACACAGACGGCTACTCCACCTCAAGTGTGAAGAAACAGACTGTGGTTAGCAGATGTGTTCTGGCTGTGAACAGGATGACGTCAGCGCTGTTATGTCACGGATAATGACCGACGAGGTGAACACTGATAAGGAATTAATGGACGACGTAGAGACATGAACCTTCCGACGCGAAGTGTGACACACACACACACACAGAGAGACAGATAGATACACACACATACACAGTATATGGACAGTTCATAGACCTCTGTATGTAAATAAGTTGTGGCTGAATTTGCCTTAATTAAAGCTGCCCTGTGGAGTTTTGCTCATTACGAGCCATCAGCAGTGTTTTTTTTTCGAGTCGGCTATTGCAACAGTCAGTCTGTGCCGTTCGATGACGTTGGAACCCCCCCTTTCCCTCCCTCCCTCCCCGAACGGTAAGTGCAGGTAACCATGCAACCAGGTTACTGGTGAAGTAGGAAGAGAAAAAAAAGTTGTGGTCATTCAGCTTTGGCATTTATTTAGGGGTGTGACCTTATACATGTGTAAACGTTTACACGGAATGAAACTGTAAACGTTAGGCAATACGTTGCATTATTATTAGTTATAGCTACTTCAAAAATAAAGGACGGTGGAGCGAGCCAAGCTGTAGCCCAGGACAGGTACTGAAGTGTAGGAGAGGAGGGAGAGACTGGGCTCTGCGGGGCTCTTGCAACTTGCGGCGGATCAGAGAGGGTGCCCCCCCCCCGCGGCCCGAATTGACAGGGGGTCTGGGTCTCCTGGTACCTGACTGCGCGTTCAACGGTCCGCGGAGGTCAGCGAGAGAGGGGGGGGGGTACGGTGGTCGACTCTGAACGCGATCACAGGTGGGATCTCTTCCAGTTTTACGGTGCGGTGCGTGTCGGGGGTGAGGCAGGCGGGACGAATCCGCCGTCGGGTATCCTCCGCTCAGGTGGCTGCAGTTAAACTGTCAGTGCTTCCACCGGCTGCATATCAGACTAGACAAAAATAAGATAAC
>NW_028219924.1:0-4031 GCF_045865225.1 Trachurus japonicus | reverse complement strand
CCTCTTAGGGCTTAGCGGCCACATACGTGGACAGCACTTTTTAGCTCTTATGTCCATATTTGTGTTCACTGCTGAATTGGGGTGTTGTGGACACATACTTGGGCACTTACACTGCCATCTGGTGGTGTCAGAAGAGTCAAGCATATTACGGTAAAAATTCAATATGGCGGCAAACACAAGGGAAGATTTAAGTGGCCGCTCCATACACAAACATCGACCAGGTAAGAATTCCTGTCTTATTTTATGGCTTATTCTTATTTAGATATTTACAGGAGTGTTGGACATTTGTTATGACAAGCAAATTTGGGGGAAAAAAAGTAAAAATAAGAACTTAGCATGTCGCTAAACGTGAAGTACACATATGTGTACTTATGGACTGAAGCTCCTCGAAACAGCTAAAATGCTTGTAAACATGCACACATGTAAAATGAGAAAAAAAGTATCTCTGGTGCAGCTAAAAAGCTGTACATTGTCTAAATGTAATAAATAACAATTCAATCACTAAATACATATATACATACATAGATCAGTTGGGTTAAAACCTGTTAAAATCCAGAGTCCCCCATTTGGGGGACTTGAAGACATGCATAACAATAACAGAGCCCCCAGTGCACTGATTATGAAAGAATATGGTCATATTAAATTAAACAGCAGAAGCTGGGCTACAACGTGTAAAAAACCATGTTTATATGACCCAAACACAGCCCAAACACTACTCAAACAAACAACTAGACATCAAACTTCATAAAGCACCTCTGTGTGGACCCAGTCGCCACATTTCTGGCTCGTATACAACTGTACATTATGCAAAACACATCAGCGACCTCTCATCTGAACGTAAACATCGGGGCGTCCCCCAGCAACAGCAGCTAACACAGCAGCTAGCAGCAGCACGGCAGAGGGAGAAGACAACAACCAGCAAAGTCGAGCAAAAACAGACACTGCGTGGCCAAAACATGGTCGTACATTTGCTCTTACCTTTGCTGTTTTGCCGTGAAAAGGTTGTGTTATGGGTAAATCCACAATATTTCCAGTTGAACTCTGCCTAGTGTTTACATCTGAACTAGCCGGGCCGAAACCCGACGGCGCTAGGACCCTGCACGGAGCGCATACAACCCCACGTTGGCCTGCACGTGGATCTGCTGATCTGATTGGTTCATGGCTGTCACATGGCTGCCAGTGCGGCCAATCACATCGACCTGGGTCTAGCGTCATTCCTCTCTCTCTAATGGTCACAATGAGCCGCCACTCACTCGAATCGACCAATGCGCTGCAGAGATAGAGGCTGAAAGCCAAACCCACCCAGAAGCTGCTCTGAGAGTGCAGCAGTACGCAGAGAGACTGAATACAGCATGTTAGTTATTTCCAATCGGTTCCAGTAGATTTATTTTCAGTTAGTTTATCCAAATTGTGAGAAAATAAAGATTAAACAATAGTTTATAGTAGCAGGTGGTTCCAAGCTGTGCCAAAAATGGACATTTTGGAAAGTTCGCCTGGATATTTTGTAGTAAAATCTCAATAATTTTGTCCTGCTTCAATTAATCAGAATCAACCACTGCAGAGACAATGTTCACATGTTGTACAATGATTTTATAGAGAGTTTGAGCTTCATCAGCATTATTCTAAAGGGCACTCATCAAAAATATGATTTTTTTTAAGGCGAATATTAATTTTATTAATTTTTTTCTGTGTGTCATCTTCATTTACTCTTCACCAGTAACAGATATACTGAAATTTACACATCTCAGCAATTCCTCATTTTTACCCCTTTACTATGACACCAAAAGTATTCAAATAGACCTTGTGGTTGCAGAGATATACTCATTTTATTATGGATATGCAATTTTCGAGAAAAGGCCTAAAAAATATTAAAAATGTCAGTAAAATGTAATATGCTAGTAAACTAAACTAGCTTGAAGCTAACTCTGGTGCAGCTAAAAAGCTGTACATTGTCTAAATGTAATAAATAACAATTCAATCACTAAATACATATATACATACAATGGTACAATGTACTGTACAGCTTTTAGCTTTTAGCTTTTTACTTTCTGATATTCAAAACATGTTCAAAAATGTGTGTGTATGTGTTATTAATACATGCAAAAGCAGTCAGGAAAAAAACTGCTGTGTTCAAGGTGGAAATAAAGAATTTTTCATTCTATAACACAAAGGTGACTTAATTGTGTTTTATGGAAATTCGGAACAAGAGTCCACATATGTGGACATCATTTTTCTCAAAAAGTACATCATATCAAAAGATGATGCTTAGTTTTTATTCTAATTAGGTTCCAATAAGCCCAAATAGCAAAGAGAAATAAAAAATGCATGTAAAAAAACTCCTTGGGCCTTAGGAGGTTAATAGTCCTCCATATAAGTTTTCTGCACTTTGGGATATCCAGATATTCTGGTATTATCATCATCGTGCAGAACATTCTAAGAATAAAAAACAAATCATTTTTGCAATGCAATTTCTTTTGAATGGAAATGCACAAAAAAATCTAAATTGAAAACAATCAAAATTAATTTCAGTTTATTCTCTGGGTCTTCCTCTCTCATGCTGGAATGGTTTGTCTGATCCTGCTCCTTGTTTTGACCTCTGTTCTGGTGTCAGAGGTTTGTTCCACCTCTTCCCGCTGCTCTGTGTCTGTGTCTGGCCGGCTGGTGGTCATGTCATGCTGCATTGGAGTGATGACAGGAGGCTCATAAGGGGGGATCTGAAGAGATGGTGGACCAACAGCAGAATCTGGCTCAGCTAAGAGCCAGATTCTGCTGGCTCTTCCTCTGCTTCATACAGGCTGTGGTCTGTGCCATGTTGGATTGCAGTGTTGACTGGAGCTTTAGCTGTTGGGGTTAGAGGAGTCTCTGGACGCAAAACAGCAGCAGTTGGGTTCACTAGTTGAGTCTGTGTTTTAATCCAAACCAGACTGGACATTGTCATAGAGGATGAGTCCAGTCACATTACTGAGGTCAACCTGTTACTTTTCTTTGAGCCTTTGAGCAGGGCGTCTTCACTGTAACACTTTCTTACCTTTTCTGACAGTACCAGCTCTCTGGTGGATCTGTTTGAGTGATCTGATATGTATATGTAGTGCAGTGGTTCTCAACCTTTTTGGGGCACTAGACCCCTGCATATTTTTTTAGCAACCCTGAAGACGCCCACCTCATGCCAGGATAGTGGTGGGGGGCAAAAAGTCCCAAACTAATTTAACAGAAATAGAAATAGCCTCTTTAAAGCAGAAGTAAGCGATCCGGTGTTTTTAAAAAAAAAAAAATTATTTAAAGGGATAGTTCACCCTAGAATGATATTTCGCTCATTATCTACTCACCCTCATGTGGACTAAGGGCTGGAAGAAGGTTCAGAGTCCTCCATCCCTTCTCTGAGTTACAGGGGGTCTCAGCGTAGCAGTGCATGTCCATATAACGGTTGTAAAGGGACACCAGAGCTCTTCGTAAAAAAACACACACAAAAAAACATCCAAATACCTCCATGCTGCTCGTATGTAATGTCCGTCTTGTGCTGAAGCCCCAAATTGCGTAATTGTCCCGAAAAAAAATTAAATAAGTCTATATTTTAAGCTTGTTTGTAGCGGAAGCTTCTCAAAGCTCCTCTTCCTGGTCCGTCCAAATCTCGCGTGATTCGCAGTAACCGCACTGACGCCGGCGCAAATCACGCGAGATTTGGACGGACCAGGAAGAGGAGCTTTGAGAAGCTTCCGCTACAAACAAGCTTAAAATATAGACTTATTTAATTTTTTTCGGGACAATTACGCAATTTGGGGCTTCAGCACAAGACGGACATTACATACGAGCAGCATGGAGGTATTTGGATGTTTTTTTGTGTGTGTTTTTTTACGAAGAGCTCTGGTGTCCCTTTACAACCGTTATATGGACATGCACTGCTACACCAAGACCCCTGTAACTCAGAGAAGGACGGAGGACTCTGAAACTTCTTCCAGCCTTAGTCCACATGAGGGTGAGTAGATAATGAGCGAAATATCATTCTAGGGTGAACTATCCCTTTAACCTTTATT
>NW_028219923.1:0-7962 GCF_045865225.1 Trachurus japonicus | reverse complement strand
TATATGCACAACCCTCACCTCACCACCTGCCATGTTTATGCCTCAATGCACCAAACTAAAGCATGAATGCCTTGTGAAGGGGAAAAAAAGTCACAATTAGACCTGTGAACTACACTTAGGTGTTGTTATGTCTCTTTCATAATACTATGTGATTATTTGAGAAATGCTTCTGTTTGCGTGCAGGTCATAAAGCAAAAGGGAAAGGGGAGCATGCTGGCAGAAAGCTGACAGATTGGATGACCCCTTCGAGCGTGCCCTTCCGCAGGGGGTGTGTGTGTATGTATGTGTGTGGTTGTGTGCATGCATGTGTCAACCAGGCTTCACAAATTGTTAGCATCAGTAGTTTGCTCTTCACTGAGGACGGGATGTGTTCAAGTTTGTCCCCAGACACCTTTGTAGGGGGTCTGGAAGTTAGACTCCATACAACCTAGTGACAGGAGCTATTAATGGAGCTGTTTGGTTTGAAGTTTGCATACTGATCTGGCACTTTTAGATTTTTTTTGTTGTCACGCTGAATTCCACTGCTTTTACTTTATACATTCATGCTCTTTTTTCTTGCCTGTTAGGTAGACTACTTTGTTTACTTGTCCCAGCTCAAATATAATTAGCAAATAATTTGTAGAGTTTGTTAATCTGCATGGATGAGCTATGTAAGGATTATAACAGGGGGGTATTAAACTGGCTTTAACAATTAAAAAAAACAAAACAAAAAACCTGTACACTGATGATATATTCATATATAAACCTCACCTCACTTTGTTCCCTTGCCAAAGGCTTCTGAAGTGCCATTTTTTTCAGCCCATTGTGCGTGTATGTCCCTGTGTGTGCATAAACAAATAATCATCAATAATAATGATAATAATCAAATGCTGCATTACTGTATGTCAAGGAAAAGGGGGAATGTGACGACCAGTGTCCTTAGGTCTGAGAGAGGTCAGGGTCTTTGCAGGATGAGACACAATTTTACATGTACAACTTGGTCATCAGAAGTTTTGTTCTGCTTTGACTACCTGAAAAGTACAATAAGAACAATATGACAACAGTGTAGCATGAGACTAATTTTAATTTCACTTTGGGATATGATTCCACTTATGCTATTAAAACAAGCATCACCCCTAGTGACTACACAAATAAAATATTGCAGTTCACATAATTGTAAAAAGAGCTCCAAGCAGCATAAACAACCGATGATGGCCGTCCCCAGTGCAGCAAGCCATGCTGTCTGGAGTATTTGTCTCTTGTCAACATCGATATATGGACTCTTCTGAAGTAATTTTTTCCATCTTTCCAGTTATATTCTCTGCTGGGCAAAGATGTCTACAGCATTCAACCCTTTTGGTGAATGCTGAGCTCACTGTGACCCTCGACTTGCTCAATATCCTGCCTCCTGTCGAGCCGTTACCATTAGCCTGCCAAGGAATAGGATTTGGAAATGGTGTTTGTGTGTAAACTGGAGTTACAGTTTCATTTTGAAACTTGTTCTGTAGTTTGAATGGCCCATAGCATATAGGATGTCTAATTGACCTATTATTAAACTAAGAGAAGAAATATAATTGAGGACACTATCAAGCATTGGATAAACACAGCACAAAGCATCTGAAAGTAGTGTGTGGCAGTATTTTTGGTTCCTCACTAGATAATTATTAGCGACGCCAGGACTCCTGTTTGCCAACTTCAAAAAGAAAAGCAGCTGCTTTATTCTACAACCTCTACAAATCTGAATGAAGCAGCATCAGTTGAAAACCATCGTCTCACTGCCCACTCACTGTGCAGTTGTACAAAAAACTGTGCCCACAACATGTTTAGTTTCACATGATGTTTGCAGTGCCCTCTCAGAGTGAATTAAAATCAGAAACAGCAACAGAAGAGATGTTTTAAGTGCAGAAACACAGTACACTAATACTTTCACACATCTGAAGGGGTTTAGGTGAAGGTGTGTTTATATATTTTTGCTTTTTTTTTTTCATTCAAAACATGAGCAGACGCTGCATCCGAGGCTGTGTGTATAAGTTGCCATAGTTACACTTTGTTGTTGTTTTCCAAGCTGGGGAACTGAACGAGGCAAGGAAGACAAACCCTGTAGATTGTAGATGCTACACCATTTGCACACATGCACAGTATACTGGGCAGAACAAAGCTGCCTCAGCTATGTTCCTCAGCTTCCTTTTGTTGTAATTATTTCATGTTTCCTCGGGCAACAGAACACTCTGCATTAGTAACACAACATCGCTTAAAAATAAAGCCTGTCTTGTTCTTTTCTTTGGTGTGAAGAGTTATTCCAGTAGACCGTAACATTTCAATTCAACTCCTGCAGTATAGAGCAAATATCTTCCGATGCACATGTGCTGTTGGATTGCGTGTCTCTGATCTATCTCATCCTGAAAATGTCAACTGCATTCCATTTAGCTACATCGGAAAGTTGCTCGTGCTCAGCTAGAAGAATGTCACCGGCATTTAAAGCAAATATTAAACAAACTTATTGTTTTGAAATATTATCCATGTATTCATACCAAAAAAAAGAATGCATAAGTCTAATTTCACACTTCTGATCTGAATTAGGTACAGTTTGCAGAAGTCTTGGAAAGTGCATACCCTTCACATCTACTGCAAATTGCTCCACTTTTATTTTTCTGTGCTTGACGACTGGCTTGAGTCACTCTGTATGTGTATGTGTATGTGTATGTGTGTGTGTGTGTGTGTGTGTGTGCGTGTGAGCATCACCTCCACACCTCTGGATTAGCTTTTGGACCAGGCTGACTCTGTTGAGATCAAGGGTGAGAATTCAATGGCACAGCAGCGAGCTTGTACACACTGTGTGTTTATTTGTGTCTACTGTAAGTGCAATGTGCTCTTATATTATTTCCAGGTAGCATTTCCTGTACTCTGGTCGCACCTATCGTAACTCATGTACAAGAGAAAGTGAGAGTGAGAGGGCTGCTGCAGTGATTAATGGGGGAAATTTTCAGTGCTGATTCCATTCGGAAAATGGTCATCAAGCAAAAAAAAAAAAAACAATCTTACTTGTTACTGCTTTTTGCACAATTGATCCAAAAGAGGAAGGAAAAAAAAAGTGAAACACTCCCACTTTCTGGAACTGTGTTTTGATTCACTCACAAAACACAGACACACTTATTCCAGAAGCTTTCAGTCTTACAGCAGAGCCACGTGACCTCATGGGCGCTAAAGAGAATGAACCAACTTTGCGCTGACACTTGCAGCAGCTACTTTTATATTCCAGGCTGATTGATCTGGGCGTTCAGCATCTGGCATTTCCACATTTTTTCTCCCTTTCTAATTAGCTGCTGAAGCTGACATAATTAGTTACCACAGATGGACTGGGGATGTCTGGCTGACACTATCTCACTCACACAGCCCTGCGGCACATTTACATCTTTGCATTGTGACACTACTTGAAGGTGTTCAAAATCTATACGGCCTTTATTTGCTCTGGATCATGTCGCAGCGGCAGTGAACAACAGCTGCATAAGTAAAACCTGCAATCATTGTTAAATCCCACCATTGTGCATTTATCCTGGCCTTCACCCTGCATTAATAACAATTGGAGTGTTTCTTTTTCTTGTAGAGCATAATATCCGATCGGTATATTATCACACCTATTTTTTTCTTTGGGAATCTGCTTTCTTCATGTTCACACCAGCCGATTATTTGATTCTACCCACGACTGAGTTGCATTGTTCTCACCAGCCAAAATTAATCAGGAGCGCCTCTTTAGATGTGTTCAGACTTAATGTGAAGACAATGCTCACCTCATCTTCAGGACGTGTCAGTGAAGACATTAGCCATCTTACACCAGCTGTGTGTTGGTTGTGTGTGGATGTATTGAAATTCTCACCAGACATTCAAATTATTTTTGTCCCTTTTGCGGCTCAAACATTTTGAACTTAAACAGGCGTGGCTGAGGTATGGATGTATCGGCTTTTGCCTGCTCTTTTCCCCCTGAATTTGAATGTAATAGAAGCAGTATTAGTTTGGCAGCAGTCAAATGTCCACTGTTATTATTTTTAACAGTTTGAAGTGTAGCAAGTATGACAGTATATATTTAAAAGAGGCTTTCAGTCACCTACTTGCTATTTATTATAGCTTTTAAAATCAATCCTCACTTTTTATTTCTTCTTTTTTTGGGGGAGGGGGTGTTTTTATCTTTGTTGCATGCTAGATTTTGATATGTTTATTAACAACTGACAATTTTGGCAACACAAATTCCATGCCTGCCTGAAAATGAAGTCATGCTGGTAATCCAAGTATTTTAAATGAGTCTCTGTCAGTGATGAATGTAAATGCAATTCAAACGTCAATGTTCAAAAGGCTTTAACTTTTGGGGGGTTGTGTGTTATGTCTGTTTTCTTTTAGCTTAACTCATATAGTAACTGCATATGAATTTAAAAATGACCGGCAGTCCTCAGAGTGAAGTCTGTCATTCTGTGGTGAACATTTCCCACTCCATCAATTCAGCTGGTTTAGCATCAAGGCACATGTCAGAGTGGTGCTTCAACTGAGCCCGTTGATGACAAAACAAGGGATAAATAAATCATAAGCTTTTTAATGATTGATTGCAATAACATCACTGCAAACTCGCACAATGACTCTGACAGTGGGACATTTTTTGACGATTGAACCCACCAAACTTGTTTTTAATGAGGACTTGGTTGACTCAATAGTAGCCAGACAATTAGAGCCGTGACAGCCGAGAACCAAAGCTCTAATTGGCTGCCTTGAGATCTGTAGTGTTTTTTATGGTATTGTACATCACAAACACTAAAAATATGGATCAAAACATAACCCTTTTTTTAAAATTTAGTTTGTCTTAAGGACGAGCAGTTCTTTTTATGCTGTAGATGTGAAAAATAGACTGAGATCAGTGCACAAAAGTGATGCTCTGATGCAGCAGATGACACTAACTTGTTTGTGGCATATGACTTCCACAGTCGACCATAAACCCTGTGCAAAAGCTTGTTAGTTTTTTCTTTGCCACAAGATGACTGGGTCTGTCCCTGCAAAAGGAAATAGGTAACGCTTTATATTAAGGTCCTTGTAATAAGCATTAGTTAATAGGTAATAAGGCCCTTATAAGTGATTACAAGATGCTTATTAACATTATTATGCATTTATAAGACTATATATGTATTAATAGACTCATAATAATATAGTTAATAGCAGACTATAATTGATTTATAATAACTTATAATAAACTTAGTTAACTGTTTGTTGATGCTTATGAACATTAATAAGATCCTTATGAGTATCTTATAATTGTTCATAATAACATTACAAACACATATATTGACTCAACTAACCCAATCATTATGTCTTTGTTATGCCTTTATTAATCCTAAGGTATGTGTAATAAGCGTTAGTTAATAGGTAATAAGGCTCTTATAAGTGCTTACAAGTATTAATAGTCTCATTATAATATAGTTAATAGCAGACTATAAGAGATTTATAATAACTTATAAGAAACTTGTTAACTGTTTGTTGATGCTTAAGAACATTAATAAAATCTTCATGAGTATCTTATAATTGTTCATAATAACATTACAAACACATTGAGTGTAGCCCAACCATGATGTCTTTGTCATGCCTTTATTAATCTTTTTTGTTTGATTTATTAACATTAATATATACTTTATTGCTCATCTATTATAAATTAACTATGCACTTGTTAACAGTTAACTATGCTTTTTGCAGGTACTGGATCTAAAGCGAGAACAATGTCTTATTAATGCTGATAAATCTTTTATTGTGCATTATTATGCCCTTATTATCAGTTAACTATGCATTTGTTAACAGTTAACTATGCTTTTTGCAGGTACTGGATCTAAAGCGAGAACAATGTCTTATTAAGGCTGATAAATATTTTTATTGTGCATTATTATGCCCTTATTATCAGTTAACTATGCACTTGTTAACAGTTAACTATGCTTTTTGCAGGTACTGGATCTAAAGCGAGAACAATGCCTTATTAAGTCTAATAAATCTTTTGTAATGCATTCATTAATGGTTAACAATGATTTTCACAACTTCCACATCTGTAATGAACAATACATGTGGTCAAGGTTGATGAAATGTAAAGAAAAGATTGCATAGTAATACAAATGTTTCAACAGTGAAGCCCAACATTGTTTTATTCATTGCTGTCAAGTAAAGAGACATTTTACTGAAAATGTATAAAAATCTAAATCACCTAAAACAGGTAGAAAGCACCTTTAAAACATTTAGGCATATTATACAAATGATTTAACTCAAAAAAGTGCAATTTTGCAAAGTGCAACATGATTTTTATACTTAAAATGTATACAAATAACCTAAAACAGGTCTTTGAAAAAAAAGTACACTTTTATTTTTTTTTATTTTTAATTCCATTGAACATTTAACGCAGCTGCTCTTTTGCACTCTTGTTTGCATCAAAAGCAATTCCCTCTTCCTCTTCTTCTTGCCATCATCTGAGGTTGAGGAGCTTGAGGAGTCTGAGGAGGGGTCGGGAGAGAATGAGGATAGAGGAAATTTACATCTGAGTTTTCATAATGACAGTTTTTTTAATGTAAAAACATAAAAAATAAAAGTCTCGATATATCCTGCAATAACACTTTACAGTTTAATTTTCAAGCATTTTAAATAGAGTCTTAATGTAGCACATTTCATTAAACTCAAACTCAAACTCAAATGACTGTGCTGAATGTACACAGCAGTAAGTAGGCTATCATGTACAGAAAAGTGTCAAGAACATATCAGACGGTGCACAACGAAAGAGAGAAGTTATATATTTCGACAATGTACATTGTATGTATATAAGCCTAGCTGGAGACAAAATAAACTACATTTTAATATAAAAACGTTCTCACTGATACACAGAGGAGCGCTTCCGTAGGGCAGCAACAGTCTTGAGGCGGCTAGGTCTACACTAGCTTCGGCTAACGTTAGCTATGCATGTTTGAGTTTGTACTAACTAGTTAGCAGCAGTTAAACTTACCAGAAGAGTCATCCTCCGTCTCACAACGCTTCCTCTTGTCAGCTGCTTCTTTTCGAGGCCCAGAATGGGTTTGAATTCTACTCGGGGGCAAAAATGTTGGGCAACTACCTCCATTTTACACATGGGCATGTGTTAAGCTATCAGCTGCTAGCTTAAACCGGAACTTCCGGTTTTGCTGTTTGCCTTCAAAATAAAAGCGAAAGGGTAAAATGTTTCAAGTGAGAAGAAACTCTACAAGTCTGCTCTTCTCCTCCGACGCACCTTTCTGAAAACCAAAATCAAATGCATAATAAAAGATTTATCAGCCTTAATAAGACATTGTTCTCGCTTTAGATCCAGTACCTGCAAAAAGCACAGTTTACTGTAAACAAGTAAACTTATAATACGTAGATGAGCAATAAAGTATAATGTTAATAAATCAAACAAAAAAAAGATTAATAAAGGCATGACAAAGACATCATGGTTGGGTTAGATTGATAGTCATGAAGATTTTATTAATGTTCTTAAGCATCAACAGTTAACAAGTTTCTTATAAGTTATTATAAATCTCTTATAGTCTGCTATTAACTATATTATAATGAGACTATTAATACTTGTTAGCACTTATAAGAGCCTTATTACCTATTAACTAACGCTTATTACACAGACCTTAAGATTAATAAAGACATAATGATTGGGCTAGTTGAGTCAATATATGTGTTTGTAATGTTATTATGAACAATTATAAGATACTCATAAGGATTTTATTAATGTTCATAAGCATCAACAAACAGTTAACTAAGTTTATTATAAGTTATTATAAATCTCTTATAGTCTGCTATTAACTATATTATAATGAGTCTATTAATGCATATATAGTCTTATAAATGCATAATAATGTTAATAAGCATCTTGTAATCACTTATAAGGGCATTATTACCTATTAACTAATGCTTATTACAAGGACCTTAATATAAAGCGTTACCAGGAAAGGA